>NC_055989.1:123148370-123448370 GCF_018446385.1 Zingiber officinale
TAGGCGAGTACAATGGAACAACGGACCCGGATGACCATCTGGGTAAGTTTGACAACACAGCCACGCTCCATCAATACACCGATGGAGTGAAATGTCGCGTCTTTCTTACCACTCTCTCGGGATCTGCTCAACGGTGGTTCCGGAGGTTGCCGAACGGATCTATCACAAGCTTCAAGGATTTCCGAACGGCCTTCCTCCACCACTTTGCTAGCAGTCGGCGTTATCAGAAGACAAGTGTCAGCCTGTTCGCCATCAAGCAAGATCCAAAGGAATCGCTTCGGGCTTACATCCAACGATTCAACCAAGTGGCAATGGACATCCCAACGGCCACATCAGAGACGATGATGAACGCCTTCACACAAGGCCTGGTAGATGGTGACTTCTTCCGATCGCTCATCCGAAAGCCGCCCCAAGATTATGATCACATGTTGCATCGGGCCAACGAATATATAAATGTGGAAGAAGCGCAAGCCGCTTGAAAAAGGAAAATCCACCAGCGCTGCTCATGCCGAGCGAACAAGACACCGCCGCAGCCCACCCGAGGACCGAGGGTCAAGCGATTCGATCCTCACGCCGATCGCACGATAAGAAGTGGCCGCCCAAACCAAGAAGAAGTGGACCCCTCGCTCCTTCCACCACGGACACGCACAATACGAGGGATTGTCAAGTCTCCCTTCGTGACTAATCCCATGCCGAGAGCCGAACGACGGTCTCCTCCCATCGAGTAAGACAAAGGACCTATGAAGTCGACCGGACCCGCACCGAGGGGCGACATCACCAGACGCCCGATCGGCACCGATCCCCAGGAGAATCGCCGGGCGCCCAGAGAACGGTCTCGACCGTCCGCCCGGGAGGAGGAAAACAGGAGCAATACTTCCGCGAGATCAGCGTTATTGCCGGAGGGCCGACCGGAGGAGACTCCAACCGAGCCGGAAAGGCATGCTCGGCGATGGTGTCAGCACTAGCCGAGGAAGTGGAGCAACCGAAATTACTTGGGCCGGAGATTTAGAAGGAGTAGAGTACCCTCATGATGATACCTTAGTGATAGAAACTTTTATTTCTTGCACCAGCTTCCAACATCATATTTTGCAATTCGTCGTTGCAATTCTGCAATTTCTGACTCAATTTACCTACTAAACTTCCTTAAAGCCAAGGTTCAGTCGGACAAATCCGGCTAGCCACCTCGCTGGGAGAAGAGCCGCTCAGAAGGACAAGGACAATAAACTTCGTGGTGGTCGACTCTCCCTCATCCTACAACGCCATTTTGGGACGACCGGCGAATTCCGAGCGGTTGTCTCAACCTTCCACCGAAGATAAAGTTCCCGTGGAGGACAAAGTAGGAGAAGTGCGGGAGATCAGCTAGCAGCTCGGCAGTGCTATATAGAGATGATCCGAGCAAGCTTGTTCCAAGGCGCCCAATTGAGGTACACGCCATAACCGAGAAACCTCCCGCTTTAATTTATGATGAAAAGGAGGAAGTCCAGATCCATCCGACCCGATCGGAAGCCACGACTTTTATCGCCTCGATCCGGAAGAAGAGAGAAGGAGAAGCTGATTCAATGCCTCCAACGAAATCATGATGTCTTCGCCTGGTCACATGAATTACCCGGAATTTCCCAAGCCTAGCACAGGATGAATTGCATGTCCGACCGGACGCCCGGCTGAAGCAGCAGAAAAGGGACTTCAGCGTAGAGCCATTATCCGGAGGTGGAAAAACTTCAAGGCCGCCACATACGCGAGGTGCGCTCCCGAGCCGGCCGCCAACGAGTCTTGGTCTCCAAGCCGGCGGCAAGTGGAGGGTGTGCATCGACTTTCGAGATTTAAACAAGGCGTGCCCAAGGATTTTTATCCTCCGCCTTGATAGATCACTGGTGGACTCACTACCGGTCATGAAGCTAATTTGCATGCTTGACGCTACCAAGGATATCATCAAGTCCCGGAAGATCAAGAAAAGTAAGCTTAACGACGGCACATATTGCTACAATGTGATGCCGTTTGGATTGAAGAATGCCGGGCCACCTATCAACGCTTGATGAACAAGGTGTTCAAGGAGCAGATCGGAATCTGGAAGTTTATGTGGACGACATTCTTATCAAATCCGTCCGAGCGGCCGATCTTTTCAAGGATATGGAAGAAACCTTCCGCACACTGCGCAAATATGGAGTCAAGCTAAATCCCCAGAAGTGCCTGTTCGGAGCCAAAGGAGGGCGTTTCTTGGGGTACATAGTGACCGAGCGGGGAATCGAAGCAAATCCCAGCAAGGTTAAAGCACTGCAAGACATGCCGCCCCCAAGAAATACAAGAGAAGTGCAAAGGTTGACCGGTCGAATAACCGCTCTATCTAGATTCATCTCCAACCGACCGAGCCTCGCCATTCTTCAAGATCTCGCAAGGCCACTAAGTTCCAGTGATGAAGAATGTGACCGAGCATTTGAAGAGTTGAAAACATATCTTAATTCTCTGCCTGTAAGCCGGTCGGGCGTGAGTCACTTTATATGTATCTGTCGTCAACCGTGTAGGCTCAGCACTTGTGAGGGCGAACGTCGAAGAACAGCCGTGTATTTTCTAAGCCACATTTTAAAAGATGTCAAATCTCAACGGGCTCGAGAAGTTGGCCTTTGCTTTGGTTCTAGCATCTCGACGCCTTCGACCGTATTTCTTGGCTCATACCATTATTGTCCGGACGAACAGTCCACTTGGAAGAGTGTTGAATCCGTTTGAGACTGACTGTCGGACGACAGAATTAAGTGAATTTGACATCCAATATCAGCCCCGGCGATTAAAGCCCAATCCTTGGCTGATTTTGTGACCAAGTGCAAAGTCCAGAGCCGAAGCTATGTGGAGAATATATGGATGGATCCTCCACTCGGCTCGGAAGTGGGATCGGAATATTATTACTCTCACCTCAGAAGAAAAGATGCACCTATCCGTCCGGCTAGATTACAAAGCTACTAACAATGAAGCGAGTATGAGGCCCTCCTAGCCGGATTGCAGGCAGCACGGCATGTGGGAGCAAGTCGGGTGACACTCTATTCGCAGTTGGCCACTCAGCAACTCTCCAGCACCTTTGAAATCAACAGCGTTCGGCTCAAACTCTACGCTGAAGCCTTTGGAAAACTCAAAGCTACTTTCCGAGAGGTGCTTATTCGAAGATCCCCCGAACGGAGAACCAGGCGGCCGATGAGTTAGCCAAACTCGCGAGCTCAATAACGCCGGTCGCCATTCAACAACCAATTGAAAAAACGCTCTGGTGGCACATGTCGACCGGATGCAAGGCCTCGCATTTCCAAGTGATCGAGGACACCTATTATAGAATTCCTCCGTTCGGCACCACACCATCCGATGAATATGCAGCCCGGCTCCTCGGAAGAAGAGCCGGTCGGTTTACACTCATCGGAGATCAGCTTTAGAAAGCTTTCGCTATTTGAAATGTAAGCTCGAGGACTCAACTTACATCCTCCGTGAAGTACATCAAGGATCATGCGGGGTCGGGCGGACGCTCATTGGCCAAGAAGATCCTCTTGGCCGGATACTTTTGGCCAACTTTACAAACAGATGCCGCTCAGACTTGCCTTTCATGCCGAGTATCACAACTTCTCCCACCGACCGGCAGAGGAGATGAAGGCATCAACCATTTCTGCCCGTTTGATCAATGGGAATGGATATTGTGGGTCCATTTCCGATGGCGACCGGGAAATTTTACTAGTGGTGGACTATTTCTCCAAGTGGGTGGAGGCCGAGTCGCAAAGATCACTGAACAAATGGTTAAAAATTCATCGGCAACACATCATTTGTCGGTTCAGTTCCTCGCCGACTAGTGTCCGACAACGGCGGCAGTTCACGGGAAGATGTTAGAGAATTGGTGCAAAAGCTACGATTGAGCAACATTTCACGTCCGTGGCCTATCCTCGAGCAACGGTCAAGCCAAGTCGCCAACCGAAATCCTTCAGATTCGCGCTACCACCATTTGGGAGGAGTTGGCGGATGAAGTGCCGAGCGTCTTGTGGGCCATCCGAACGACGTCGAAGGAAGGGCCACACCGTTCCATTTGGTGTATGGCGGTGAGGCAGTCATTCCGGTGGAAGTCGGCGTCGAGTCTACCCGGGTCCAATTGTACGATGAAGGCAACGCCGATCGGAGAAACATGGAGTTGGATCTGGTAGACGAGGAGCGAGCTAAGGCATCCGTTCGGCTGATGGCATACCGTCAGCGGATGAAGCAAAACTACAACCGGCGCGTGATTCCCAGATCGTTCCAAGTCGGCGATCTTGTCTGGAAGAAAGTCAAGCCGGTCGGAGATGTCGGCAAGCTTGAAGCTCCATGGGCAGGCCCTTTCAAAATCATCGAAAAGCTCCGCTCGGGCGCGTATTATTTGGAAGACGAGGACGGACGGCAGCTAGATAGGCCTTGGAGCGCGAACCACCTCCAGCCTTATCGGGCGGGGTGAAAGGTGTATCACTGTAAATCACCGTGTATTTTATTTTTCGACTAAATACTGGAAATGCAGAGATGAAGAGTCGAAAGAGCGAATATAAGGCATTATCATCGAGGCCCGAAGACCCCAGGCCGTTCGGCCGGGCTGCGTATAGCAAGCAGCGTTTGTTATTGCCTGGAGCAAAGGCCTGAACCGCTCGACTGGAGGTAAATGGGTCGAGCCAAGCGCTCAAGGATCGAAAACCCGGTACCTTCCGGACGGAGGTAAATTATCCGAGCCAAAATGCTCGACGCAGCAGACCCTGAGCCGTTCGGCTAGGAGTACGTTCTCCGAGCTGGGTGAAAGGGGCATATGGGTTATCCGAGCCGAGCGCCCGAATAGCGAAGGCCCCCCAGCCGATTATATTCGCAAGCAAATGACCCGTGTTGTTCGGACGGGCACAAAGACTGTCCAAGCGCGAGATAAGTTATGAAGGCCAAGGTCGCTTGACCTGGTAAGGAGTTAGCCTCGAAAGCCGACGAGCACCGTCGTTAAAGATCGAGAGCCGCGCCGACCGGCTATAAATAACCGCGCCGACGAGCACCGTCGTTAAAAATCGAGAGACGAGCCGGCGTCTATAAATAATCCGAGCGGAAAGCCGACGAGCACCGTCGTTAAAGATCGAGAGCCGCGCCGACCGGCTATAAATAACCGCGCCGACGAGCACCGTCGTTAAAAATCGAGAGACGAGCCGGCGTCTATAAATAATCCGAGCGGAAAGCCGACGAGCACCGTCGTTAAAAATCGAGAGACGAGCCGGCGTCTATAAATAATCCGAGCGGAAAGCCGACGAGCACCGTCGTAAAGATCGAGCCGCCCGACCGCTATAATAACCGCACCGACGAGCACCGCCGTTAAAATCGAGAGCCGCTACCGACCGCTATAATAACCGCTACCGACGAGCACCGCGTTAAAATCGAGAGACGGCGCCTATAAATAATCCGACGGAAAGCCGACGAGCACCGCCGTTAAAATCGAGAGACGAGCCGGCTATAAATAATCCGAGCCGACGAGCACCGCTGTTAAAGATCGAGAGCGCCGACCGGCTATAATAACCGAGCGGAACCGACGAGCACCGTGAGCGCCGACCGGCTATAAATAACCGAGCCGACGAGCACCGTCGTTAAAATCGAGACGAGCCGCCTATAAATAATCCGGAAGGAAAGCCGACGAGCACCGCGTTAAAAATCGAGAGACGAGCCGCCGTATAAATAATCCGAGCCGACGAGCACCGTCAAAGATCGAGAGCCGCGACCGGCTATAATAACCGCGCCGACGAGCACCGTCGTTAAAATCGAGAGACGAGCCGCATCTATAAATAATCCGAGCGGAAAGCCGACGAGCACCATCGTTAAAAATCGAGACGAGCCGGCGTATAAATAATCCGAACGGAAAGCCGACGAGCACCGCCGTTAAAATCGAGACGAGCCGCCTATAAATAATCCGAAGGAAAGCCGACGAGCACCGCTTAAAAATCGAGAGACGAGCCGGCGTCTATAAAATCCGAGAGGAAAGCCGACGAGCACCGTTAAAAATCGAGACGAGCCGGCGTCTATAAATAATCCGAGCGGAAAGCCGACGAGCACCGTCGTTAAAAATCGAGAGACGAGCCGGCGTCTATAAATAATCCGAGCGGAAAGTCGACGAGCACCGTCGTTAAAAATCGAGAGACGAGCCGGCGTCTATAAATAATCCGAGCGGAAAGCCGACGAGCACCGTCGTTAAAAATCGAGAGCCGCGCCGATCGGCTATAAATATACCAAGCGGAAGAACGGATATTGGAGTAAGAGACTGCGGAAACTATAAATATTAAAGCATTCAGGCCCGAAGGGGGGTTGGTCCTTCGACACTCGGCGTCTGTTGACTCCACGCAAGCAGGATATGTGCAGAGCGAGTAGGGCTGCTCACTCGCACTTTATGCAATGAGCCAAGCCGATCGGACGCGTGAGGGAGAAAGCTTAAGAGCACGACTGGCGAAAATTTTACAAGCATTAATGTTAAGCAAGCAGAAGAATATTATGGACAATGAGTAAGAAGACAGGAAAAAGGACATCGTTTCATTTGAAGAAAAATTATGCCGAACGGCACGTACAAAAATTTCACATCCGCCGAGCGGAGGAAGTACAAAAAGTGCTTGAATAACCCACATCACTCCGGATCCTCAAAATTAAAAAAGATGTCCGGGATGTCGTCGATCATGGCCGCCAGTTCGGGAGGGGGAATGCTCAGGTCAACAGGAAGATGCCCCCCCTTCTTGAAGTACGCCGTGGTGACCTTGACCGCCTCGAGGAAGGTTGAGGAGACATTGCCACCAAACTTTTCTCCAAATCGCTCTGAGCGGATGTATTCTTGGCGCGCTGCGGCTAGGCGACTCGGCTCTCCCTCCTTGTATTTTTGGAGCAACGCCCGGGAAGCAGTTAAGGAATCTTGGAGGGCCTTCAAGTTTGCTTCAGCCTTTGTGCATTCAGCCGAACGGACCTCCCGTTCGGCGTTCAGCTGGGCCTCCAGATCCTTGGATCGCTGATTTAGCGCGTGGACATCTACTTTCATTCTGTCCAGGTCAGCGATCGCCTGCCTCTTCCGGCTACCGGCGCGCTTCACCTCTTTGTCACGCTTCTTCACCAAGTCCTCTAGCCGAGCTACCTCAACAGCCAGGTCGGCAGCCTTCTTCTGTTCGGCCTCAAGAGCTTGTTTCTCCCGCTCGGCCGAGGGACCTTCCGACACTTGGAGTTTTTCTAGAAGGCCCTCCAACTCGGCTAGCCGACGGCTAGTGGCAATTTGTTCAGCCCAGCGCTGTAAGGGAAATAATAATGTCAAGAATCAAACAATAGCATGACACGGGAATGAAGATGGGTTTACCTGAGTGGCCTGCTGCATATTGTTATCGCCGAGCTGTTTGGGTGTCATAAGGGCCACCTGAATCCGGGCGTCCTCGAACAGCTTGGCGAGCGGACCAGTCAGGGTTATTTCGTGAACGGGGCTCGATGGCCGATCGGCAGACAGCAAATATTCCTCCGATGGGAATCGGAGAGTAGTCTTGATAGTAGGGTGGCCGGACGGCGCTTCTGGCATGACGCGCAAGAGGACTCTATGGTGGAAGTCTGGTCTCGAACACCCATTGGCTGGGCCAAAGGGATCCTGTGGTCGGAGCCGCAGGCACCCGAGAGAAGTGCCAAGGGGATCGATGATACGCATAGGTTCCCCTCTTGGCCGAGGATCGGCCTTAGCTGAGGACGAACCTCCGAAGACGGTGACCGAACAGCCTCGACTAAATGGGGAGGAGAATGACGTAGGGATGAAGAGCGGCGAGCGGATGAGGCGAACCGCAGCAGCGGTGCTCTCTCCTGCTGAGGGCGGCTAGGGATTAAACCCCGCTCGACGAGCTCCTTTGGTGGCCGCTTCAATTTCTACAGACTCAATTTCAAGTGAGCGGTAGCCTTGGATCGCCACATGACGTCACTGCAGTGAAAGAAATTAAAATCGGTTAGACAAAAAGACTAAGAGAGTAAAGAGTCCTTACTCATGCGAAGGGGAGATTCACCAACGGAGATAATCCGAAATATATAGCACCCTTCAAGAGCAATCGGTCGATCTTGTATCGGCCGACAACCGTCACGCATGAAGATAGGTGGATTACTCGAACTTGCCAAGCTCCTACTGGCTCACGGCGGTCCGCCATTGTGCGTAAGGTCACGATCGAAGTCGGATGAAGAAGAAAACTCCTTCCAATGTTTGTTGGAGGTCGGCATGTTATCAAAAATTTAAAGCCTATTCTACTTTGGAAGATAAAAGTGCCCGGATTGTTTGGGGTAGAAGAAGAAATGGAATATCTTAGGGTCAAGAGGAACACTGCAACCTAAAGAGGACGACCATCCCGCCAAGAACCTAAAGGAATTCGCACAAGTCGGCCGAGCGGATGCGGAAGTAATTACAAACCTCCAGAATAAATGGATGGGTAGGAAATCTAAGGCCACCCTGGAATTGGTCTAAAAAGAAACAAATGGAGCCGATCGGCGGGTCATGTGGACGGTCGGACGGGCCGGCTATAATTATTTCGTGGTCGTCAGGAAGCCCGTATGTCCGAACAAGGCGCTGGGCATGCTCCTCATCGAATCGGCTCTCCATGGTTAGGTACCAGGGGCCCGAAATGTTAACAGCGGGTTCGGAGGAACTCGCCATCTCAGAAAAAAATCAAAGGAAGGGAAACCAAAGGAGCGAAATGAGCAGGGAAGACCTATTAAGTGGAGGCAGAGGACTCACTGGGAAGGAAACGGGTGGAAAGAATCACCGATGAGGTGATCGCCGCCTAAAACCAGACACTAGATCGCCGGAGGCCGCAGCGACAGAACGAAGCAGAAGGCAACGAGCGAGCGGATATGCGGCCAAAAAAGAGACGGAGGCTTTATACGGCCGAGGCCGGTCAGCCTCCGCCGTCCGATCCAGGTCACGAGAAACAAGGACGCCATCGGGTCGTCCATTTCAAACGAGTGCGTCCCATCGTAAGTGACGCCGCCGCCACACAAGGGTCGACACGTGGCGCCCTGTCACTGAGTGCAATTAATGCGCCCATACCGCGCATGCTCCGACTTAATGAAAAGGATTTGCGTGATTTTCGAGAAGATCTAGACACGCAAACACCCATGTTGAGCGACAAGACAACCGGAATGAAGAGCCGAACGGCTGAATTTGGATGAAGGGCTGAACGACCCCACGGATACTATAAGCAACGGAAAGGCGACGACCGCCCGCTCATAGTCAGTCGGACTCACTGCCTCCTTCGACTAGACTTGAAGGGAAGGCAAGTGATCCGGCGGTAAGAATGGAGGGCTGGCCCAACGGATAATGGTCCGAGCGGAGCTATAGATAACCCATCCATGGGCTTGGGTTTCTGACGCCAAGGCAGGAGGATCTAAGGGCCGAGCAGGAGTCCGCTCGGCTGGGACCTAAGGGCCGAGCGGGTGGTCCGCTCGGCCAAGATAAGGGCGAGGGTACAAAGGTAGTCGAGCGGCCTATGCGCTTGTCTCGAGATATGGGATGTCAGAGAAGGCACGTCTGATGATAAGGCCGTACACGAGATTGCACGATGGAAGATCCCGCCGTCACATCAGGGAGAGGTGGATACAGTAGCAGTATGGTCTCATATATGCTCTTCTGACAGGCCCATACTTGGGTATGGTCTAAAGCAGATGACTGCTTCGATTGACGTGCCTGGGCTCTTTCGATAGTTCTATATAAGGCCTCCATTTCTTCACCGGAGGTACGCGCGTCTGGATCTCTGAAGCCACTTCTTTGCTATTTCCTCGCCTGACTTGAGCGTCGGAGGGCCGTCGCCGGGACACCCCCTCGGCTCGGTTCTGTTGCAGGTTCGCCGGAGCACTCAAGGATCCAGCAGGGAGCGCCACGTCCCCAGCGTCCATTGACTCCTAGTTCAGACAGGATCAACAGGGCAGAATCTGCACATGCGAGATTGAAGTTATATTTGGGAGATACCATGTCATCCCTACAGACACCTTTTGAAAAAATACATAAGATGTTGAGAATTCAGTTCGGGAATATTAAGAAGTCGTTCAAAAAATCTCTGAACATTCCACGCCATCAACATTTACATGATGACATTTTCAGTCAAATAAGGTGTCGGATTTCATTAGAGGCAATGGAGTTGATTTCTGGTCAACTAAAATGTATTGAAGAAGCATCTCACCAGCTATCCGGCAGATGCAACTGTTCTATCAAAATTGTATACGGATTGTCATGCGAGCATGATCTTGCATATTACCATTACTTTTCCATTCCAATTCCGCTTTAGAGTATCAACGCTCATTGGAGGAGATTGTCGATGCACGCACATCAGTTTAATGACGAGGGAGCAGAACCTAACAGGACATCCCACGTTGTTGAGATATTAGATGTGATGGATCCATATATGCGAGAGCATATGATAAACAAGTTTCTTGATTTGATTGATTCATCTCAAAGTACATTGCGAGCTCCTTCATACAACACAGAACATAGAGGTCGACCTACGGGGTAGAGATGAGCAAAGTGGGCGCCGCATATCTTCATTCGGAGAAGCATCCACTTCAGGATCTAGGGTCTCTCAACCGATTGCAACATCTCAAGGGAGAGGAAGACGTGGAAGAGGGTCGAAGGTTCGTAATACTCAAACGACCGATGATCACTCTCCAGTTCCACCCATCTGTGATACTTATATTGAGAAATTACCCGTGCCTCTGCAGCGTTATATTTCTCACACTGTTGATGTTCAACCTGATGGTCATTGTGGATTCAGGGCAATAGCTGCACTAATTGGGTATGGTGAAGAAGGTTGAGTTCAAGTACGATTTGAGCTTATAGAAGAGATTCAACAAAATAAGGATCTATATGATCAACTTTATCCAGATCCAAATTTGGTAACCAATCTATTATTCTCATTGAATTATTTCGAGCAGTGGGCACCAGAAATATATTGGATGGCCGCTATGCTTTTGGGAATTGTCATCGCATCAAGGTACAATCTTGTACTTCATACATTTGGTGAGAATATTGAGAGTTGTTTTACTCACTTGCCATTAAGAACTCCTCCAATTCCAAAACAAGAGCGTCGAGAAATAGCTATTGCTCATATTGGCAATCACTTCGTACAAGTTTTCTTATATCCTCATTATCCTGTACCACCCATTCCAACTTGGTGGTGGCAACATTCATCGTATGAAGCTAAATGATGTGTCACTCGTTACAGGACACACGTTCATTTGTGGTACGAAGTAATAGGTACACCACCACCAAATGCATCGGGAGCAGAATTTGGAGGCAATATTGATTAAGATTTCTATTTTTATATGTTTTTATGTTTTTTTTTATTATTACATGTACTTTTCATTTGGAAAAAAATATGTTTGTGCCTAAGTTATGAATGTGTTCATTATTAATTGGTAGTATTTTTGTTAGTTTTAAATATAAACTAAAAATAAATAAAAGATTATAAACATATAAAAAAATTATTGAAAAAAATAAAACTGATAAAAAATTGATAAAGAAATTGATTAAAAAAATTAATAAAAAAATAAAATTTAAAAAAATCAATTGAAAAATATGAGTATTATGAAAAAAATAATAAATTAAATTAATTAAAAAATAAAAAATAAAATAAAATTTATATAAAATTGAAAAATAAAATATTGATAAAAAATAATAAATTAAATTAATTAAAAAATAAAATTAAATAAAATTAAAAAAATAATTGTATGAGAATTATTTTTAAATAAAATTAATTAAAAAATTAAAATTAAATGAGAATTAAATGGAAAAAAAATAAAAAAAAAATAAAAAAGATTACATGCGTCTTTTGACAGGGAGAGAGAGGGGAGATGGATGAGGTGTGCGTTGACCGGGTGGGGGAAAGCAACTCTTATTGAAAAGTTGATGAAGACCGCGGAGATTAACTGCTGACAACTTGATACGATGTTTCAATGATTGATCTTTCAAGACTAGCAGAAAATTTTTAAGGACATATTGGATATTTAAAAAAAAAATGACGTTTCATCGAAATGCTCTTATGTATGCCTATTATAATAACATTAATAAAAGTACTTTTAATAAAATTTGGAGAGATATGGTTTTATTTTTTAAAAAATAAAATAAAAAGCAACGTGTGTGTTTTTTTTATAGTCAGTGTTGTAAGTGGTTTGTAAGAGACATTGAGTAATGCTACACACTTGTTTGGTGCACCGACAGCTGCCAATCCGCAAGCTTATAAAAGAGGGAAAGTGGAACCCAGCGGCGGGGCATGGGCGCTCTGAATTATGCAGTTTTTTTTTCGGCTTAGGATTCGATCTCGCATCATTTTCGTAATAGTTATATATTAAGGAAGATCGACTTCTGGCTGCGTCAGTACTGCCGACGTCGACCTGCCAAGGATTCTCTGCCACGTGAGCCAACTCACCGTCACACAGTCAATGGCCACCGTAACTATATTTATGGTATCGTTAAAATAATATATATATTTTTATTTTAGTCAAAGAAAATTAAATAATGCATAAAAGAATGTTATATTTTATGTCAAAAATAGAAAGTGTCGCGTTCCCGCGTTCCTTTGTTTTAATCAATCATCAAAATAATAGTTTATTTTTAATTTAAATTATCCCTCTGCATAGTTGTTACAATATTATTAAGGTGTTGAAAACCTTAACAAAATCGATAGAAAAGGACGGGTAAATAATATAACTGCAAGTATATAATTAAACTTTCTTCTCATATCATATTGTGTTTAACAAAGATGCAAAGAAACATCTTGATTTAACGTATTTCACAATCCTAGATTGCTAGGTCATCATCTATGACAATTTTTTTTCTCGTCTTTCCGAAACATGGGAACTTCAAATAAATAATAATAATTAAGAAAAAAAATAATACAATAATAAAAGCACATCCACAATTCAGAACTCCCATTGTGAATAACAACACCTAAGGAGCTTCCTCTTATAGTGAGAGAGACCACTCCGTATTTAGGCAGTCACTTCTTCAAATTTTTTTATTATTAAAATAATATTTTTCTTTTTAATTATTGTGAAAAAATAAAAAAAATAAAAAAACAATAGCATCTCGTTGTGTATTTTTTAAATTATTAATATTATTTATAGATTTAATTTTTTTAAAAAAATAATTTATAATATAAAATATGGATGAGAGATGATAAGTATACATAATGAAAGTATTGAAGTTGTAAAAGAGTTGTTGAGAGATTTTTTTGATAGTAAAGAAATGTGTGAGATTTTTTTACTTTTAATATGACATAGATGTGACAATTAAAGAGCTCTTTAATAGCTCCAACTATTATGAATGATCTAAGGGTATGAGAGGAACAATGAATACTTTTTTTTGTGTGTTGATGTGTCAACCCTTTTAGAGCTCCTTCGTTGTCACATCCGCACAACGTCGAACGTAAAAAAACACAATATATATATATATATACAACGTCAAACGTAAAAAAATACTATATATATATATATATATATTCACAACTTCTTCATGGGTCTCACACTTTTCATTATATATATTTTCAATCCCTCCTTTATATTTTCTATTATATATAATTAAATTTTTATAAAATTTAAATTCATAAATTGCTAACATAAAATAACATTAATAATTTTAAAAAATACATAAATATTACAATACATCAAATAAAAAATATAAATTATAATAATATATAAAAATAAACTTAAACACATCTACACTAAACTATGCATGTCTCTGCTTATTTTTTCAATCATTTTCTCATGTATCTCACTAGTATCATTCATAAAAATTTCATAATCCTTATGAAAGATCTTGACTTTCCACAAAGCTATTTTTTTACATTTGATATTCTTTAATATTTTGTCATTCTTTGTCGATGTTTTGTTCCATTGTATCACCCTCTTTGACTTTGTATTTTTCCTTCCTCTTCGTTGCCTTTTGCCTTATCAGATGAATGCGGACTTCAAAATCATCCACATCAACACTTGTATCTGAATTTGCTGTTGAAGTGTTCCCCCTAATTCAAATGTCCTTGCCTTCTTGCTAAAGTGAGTAACTGATTGTGGAACATATTTCCTTCACACATACATATATTTGAAGTCCTTGTTATTGTTGTTAGCTTTCCACATATTCAGTACATTCTCCAACACATTCTCATCACTCCAACCACTTTGACGATGAGTATAAAATTTATTATAGGTTGCAAAAAATTTATTTACCATTAGTGCAAAACTATAATAATGCGATTTTAGCCACTGATAACTTCTCATCATAGATCCAATGTGCTGATACTTATTGTAATAATCAGCTATATGTTTCTAAAAAGCTTGATCCTTCTGGTCATTACCAATGACTCTATCGACACTGATAGTTGCCCATGACTTCGCAAGGACCACGTCTTCATCGAGAGACCAAAATCTTTGTTTTAAATCATCTTTCTCCGGTTCAACTTCACGCTCTTCTTGTGATGAGTGTGGTGGCCACTGAGTTACTGTAATAGATGATGGCATCAAGGATTCTTTGTTGTTGATAGATGGGTCAATAGTAGCTCTTCTTGATTCATTCCAAAGTATGACTGATGGTTGACTAGAAAAAAAACACAAGGAGAAGACATCCCAAATTGGCTATCCATTGCTAACTAATCTTGCAGTGGATACATACCAAATGGAGTTGGGGCGACGTTACTTGGATTCATCAGAAAATTTTGAGAACTTTGATAATTTGGAGGATATTATGGAGCATATGAAATAATTTAAAATTTTAGAGGATATTATGTGTGAGAGAAAAAATGATGATATTGGATATTTGGAGGAATGCAAGTATTTTGAGAAGATGTATTTTCTTCCATATTAGAAGAACTCAACAAATTTATAAAAGTATTGAAATTTTTGCTCAGATTCAGCAATTCATTTATGAAATTGTTCAAAAGGATTTCTGGATTGTAACTTCTTCAAATATTCAGAGTTATGGCACCATCTTGAAGTGCTCTATGAGTTGAATGGTGCTCTACAAATGACTTTCGAATTTTGATCCATTTGATCAGATTTCCAACAGATCCATCACTGATTAACACTTCACTGATTTCCATTTCAGTAATTTGTTACTATCAAAATTCTGTTCACAGGTTTGTAAAAAAAATGGAAAAGAAGTAAACAACATTTGCTTATGATAATATAAGAGTTTCACTTAATTTCCCAATGACTTCAAAGGCTGGTGATGACAAATTGGTACACACTTGATACACATTTAAATCAGAATTCTGTTTTGTTTCTTGCTGCCTTTACTGTATTCTTTTCAAATTCAAATGGTTCAAATGTTTTACTGGCTCAATTTATGAAGTTGCTGATCAAACTTGATAGTTAATCTCTGTAGTGAACTTGATTCCATTTTGTTTTGATAATCCAATCAGCCTTAATCTCTAAACAGATTCAACTCTTCATATTTGAATTTCATCACTGCATCTTCTCTGTTTGTACAGATTTAAGTATCTTTTCTTCGTTTACAAGTCATAGTCTTTCTTGGTTAGCATGAAAAATGCTCTTGATTTGTATAGTTCAGAGATCATCAACTTAAGTTCCCATTCTGCAGCTTTTCTCTAAACAATTTCAGTAACTACATTTAGCAACTTGTGTGTGTTCAGGAAACACAATTCAATTTCATCCAATTGTAGAAGACATGGAAATAAATGAACTCCATTTGTTGCTGATTACAAAATTTCATATCCAAATTCAAAGTGAGAGATTTTCTGAATTCCTTGAAGCAACAATCCTATGGAAGCAAACTAAACTCAAAGTTCATTCCAGTTGCCCAAAATCAATGTTGCATTCACAGATTTCTTGCATTGTTCAGTAATTCCCAGCTCTGACATTCAGATATACAGTGTATAGAGGTAGAAGAATACAATTTGTGTGTAAATGTAAGGGCTTATCTCTACTTCCTCACTGAATTCAGTTCCGGAATTGAATTTGGTACAGTTTCCAGTCTACATCTGCTCCTTTCATTTGTTACTGACATTTACAATTCTCACTTGAGTTTCACATTGATTCCTGGTGCTTCTTTCAAATCTGGATACATTTTTCCTTAGTTAACTGAACAATGATCAAAACTTGAGAAATTCAACTTAAATCCATTACATTCTTCATTCCATTTCTAAATTGCATAGCTCCTCAATCACTTACACTCACAATCAAATTTCAACAATGAAATTAATCTCATAGATACCAACGGAATTCAGAGCATTTTCCTTTTTCAGTTCTGTAGCAACACTCCTGAATTGTAACTTATACAGACATCCACAACCTTTAACATTAACTTCATTACATCCTTCCAAAACTCCATCATTGTTTTGAATTTAAATTTCAGCCATTAACAAATGCATCCAACATTCAAAACTACTTCACATTCCCCCCACACTTGAATCCTTGTTCATCTTGGCCAAGTCACTCATCATATAATAAACCATGTATCCACATCCAAAAGATTTTACAATTGAGAAAACATAAATTGATATGATGATTATCAAAAAGAATAGCAAGAATTTGTGTGGAAGAGAAAAATAAGCAAAGTGATTAACCTTCACAAACATGATTCAATCCATTGAATTGTGGTTTTGAAAGAATCAAAGCAAGTTCTAGAGTGTAATAACACAAGAGCATCACTCAATTAAGGCTCATCCTCACTAGGCATGAAAAGTATCAATCCAATTTACCAATCAAATATCCATTATTAAATAGAAACTTTGAGAAAATTAAAAGTCCATTATTGACATTAAGCTCCAAAATAGATTCTCAAATCTAGCTCACATTCCCCACTTCTAACATGTTATAGAAAAATTGCTAGGGGTGTCATTTTCTTATTCACACTCAAAATCAAATGCAATAAGAAAACTACCAACTATAAACATAACCAAATGCAATAAGAAAATCAACATTTGTATTCAAAAGATTTATTAAAGAAAAAACTAAACATTAAGCATGAATTAAAATTGCAAAAGGAAATTAAGTTGGAACAAACTCCCCTTTTCCCTAGTGGTTGAAGAAGATTTAAAAGTAGAAGCCACCCCGGAAGTGGAGTATCCTTAATCGAAACCAACTTTTTTTTTATTCTTTATTTTTCCCATGAAAACGTTTTCTGGAGGACGGAGGCGATTCAGTTCAAGCATCCACTCCAGAAGCTTGTATTTTCCTACAACATTATTAAAAGAAAATCACTCCCACATGCATGTGGGATAAGAAGAAAATAGGAGAATATTAGTGTGAGTAGAAAATTTATCAAGAAATGAATCACATCTAATAAAGTCAACAAATGGTACCTCAATTAAATTTTATGAAAAATCACAAATAATACTCACCTTGTCATGTTGATAGGTATTTGGAGTGGTGATTGTTACCTCATTTTCATCAAGTAATGGCACAAGCTCTGGTTCTAGTGAATGTACAACTTTATGTAGTGATTCTTGGGCGCTTGGCTCCATAGCACAAGTCCCTACACTTACATTCTCTATTCTTGGTGATTCTTGAGGTAATGCTTCCAGTAAGCATTCCCCTATACTTAAATCAGCTTCAACATCAATACCTGCATCATTTCCAATATCTAAAGCAACCATATCAGTAGAATAAAAAGTATGATCAACTACATCATCACAATAATAAAAAGTACTTAAAGAATCTAGTAAAGTAGTAGATGCAGTGTCAGGCCTGACAAGAGCTCCACAATCCACCTCCTCACTAGCACTTTGTGTTTGTAACTGGTTGATGAATGATGCAATTTGATCTAATTGTAACTGTATGTTCTGTATCCTTGAAAATTGTTGCTCTTGATGCTCGCTCATTTGTTGCATAATCTCCCTGAGTTTCTATGTTGACTCATCCATCTGAGGATCATTTTGTTGAAAAGGATATGGCGAAAAAGATGTTGAAACCTCTTGAAACCCATATGAATTCTGGTAGGTTGGATATTGTTCAATAAATTGTCCTTGTTCATTTTCACACCTGAAACATGAATTATCCACCCAATTATCATTAAAACCATTAGAAAATGACTCATACCTATTTTGTTGATCCATGTTTGGGTAAATTTGATACTCAGGCTGAAAATACTGATTCTCCATTTCACCTCCAAAATTATGAAAATATGGATTCATGCTAAAGAAATATCCTGTTCTTCACTACAACACTAGCACTCAAAATTAGAAGATTCAAGAGCATAAAGTTTCAAACACATGATAATATGAACATTAAAGAACTTAACAATTCAAGAACAAACCAACATGAAAATACAAAAAGAATAGCAATCAAATCAATCAAGATGCTAACAATAAAATCAATCAAATCTAATCTAAAATAAACACACACTACTAGTTATTTCCCCGGCAACGACGCCCCAAATTTTGGTGTTGGCCTTTTTCACATGTCACGTGGCACATCAAAATTAATAAAGATTGGAACTCATTTAAAGTAAAGAATAAAGTTGTAGTAAGGAGTCCCAAGTCGTATTTTTCCAATGATAACTAATAAGTGTGTGTGAATCCTAGAATTGGTTCCAATCAAAATCTAATTTCAACTAGGTCAAGAATAGCATCAAAGAAAGATAACTCTCATCTAAACATGATCCACTTCCTTCTAACCAAATGAGCCTCAATTAAAATCAAGATCTAATGCATAATTTAATTACATGAATCAATTTCTATCTCCACAATTCACAACCACAATAACAATTATATTCAAGAACTCAATACAATTGTAATCCGAAATTAACACTCCATTCACCATCACAATCAAATTAAACACTCAAGCATAAAGGCTTTAATTCTCAAACACATTCAACAATGTTTAATAAAGTTAAAATATGTAAAATACCGGAAAATAGGCGAATATTGATAAGGGATTTTTCCAAAATTTTTTGGGGCTCGTACGGACAAGTTAACGGGGATAAAACGGGACCCGGGGAAAGCCTGTTTAGGCTACCCTGTTTTAATGAGGAAAAGTTTTATTTCCTTTTCCTTTTTCTTTTTCTTTTCTTTTTCTCTTATTTCTTTCCCCGACGCCGTCTCCGCTTCTTTTCCTCGCGCACGCGAGCCCTTTCTTCCCCGTGCCCTCACCCGCGCCTCTCTTCTCCCTCACTCCCGAACCCGACGCCGAAAAAAAAACCCTAACCGCCGGCGCTGGCGGTTTCTTTCCCCTCGTGTCCTCACCACACCTCTCTTCTTCTTCTCTTGTGCCCTAGAGAGCAGTGAGCCACCACCGCCGCTCCTCCCCGTTGCACACCGCAAGCCGACTTCCTGTGCCCTAGCGTCGGCCTTCTGCCGCGACGCTGACCCCCTCTGCCGCCGGCGATGAGCCACCTCTCCGACTTCCTCTGTGCCGCTACCGAGACTCCTCTCGGTCGATTCTCTGTGCCGGCGACCGAGCCTCCCTTCCTCCCCACGGCAGAGCACTCTGGCAAAGCGCCATTTCTCCCCTTACTTGCCGTGCCTAGTTTAGGTTCGGCCGAGCCTTCCTCTGTGTCCTAGGTTCCGGTTGAGGTAAGTTTGGAATGTCGATTTTGCATCTTCTGTTCTTGATCCGAACAGTGTAAATTGTTCCCAACTAAGAGTTGTTTCGTTCTTGATCCTATTCTGGACAGAATCTGTGTGGTGGATTTTAGCAGCAAAGCTTTAAAACTTCAACAGCAACGATCCTTGCTATTGAGCCACAACGACTGTGGTTGAGGTATGGTGTAGGAATTGATCTTCGTTGTAGAGGATTTCTAATCGAGTTAGCAATAATTGTTAACTTGGATTCATGTGTAGGTTTTAATTGAAATCGAATAGTGGAATGATTAGGGTTTTCGCTTTAATTTAGGGTTGGAGAGTTTGTTTAACTAATTATAAGAATTTAGTTAAGTAAAAGTATGTCTATTGGTATTACAGGACTTTGATTCGGGACGGTATCTCGACGAGTATCTTGATTACCGGATTGGACCACTTTATTGGAGGCGGGTACTTTGACTTATGTCTTTGATATGCATAATAATATGTTTAACATATAACAGTGATTGTGTAATTATTTTGTTCGGTTGGTCACTACATGATAGTTACATGGTTGCTTGTTTATTTATTCTGCACTGCATATTATTTACCTGATCATATATGCTTTAGGTAGTGACCCAACCACATGCTATGTTATCTTCTGGATCTAGGGTTTATTTGATGCCCTATCTGATTTGTGTACCTTCTATCTGATATATCTTCCAGTGGTACACACTTTGTATTATTTATTTGGTCATTACTATGTTATTCATGAGATTGTCATGCTTAGTGTCATGCATTATGATTACATGCTGTGCGATTGTCGGCTCCACTATGGTTGAGCCCATCGCCAGTTACATGTACTGCACACACCACCACCCATGGATTAGTGGTATATCAGGCAGGTGTGTGGCGGTTCTGCTGTTTGGCTCCGTTGGTCAGGTGACTCAGCGTGGTAGCCGGCAGTCAGTTCTGCTCTGTTTGGCTCCGTTGGCATTTAGTGTAGCAGCGTGGTAGCCGGCAGATGGTGGACTCTGTTTGGCTCTGTTGGTCAGATGACTCAACGTGGTAGCCGGCAGAGATATCCTCCCCGTCATCGTGTACCGGGAGATGAGAGCATTGAGCTCCCCCATTTATGATTTAGGGTCAGAGCACAGGAGTACTCCGACAGCATTTTGTCCACTTGGTCGCTCATCAGGAGCAGTGATGTCAGAGTGCACGGTCACCATATGCATTTATTGTTTGTGATTGCTGCATTTACTTGCTGCATTTATATGAATGCATATGATTGACATGCATACAGGATTATGACTTCCCCGGTCTGACGACCCTGTTACCTTTGTACTTTGATCCCGGTTAGTACAGTTATCTCCTGATTTCGTTTCAGTTGCATTTATCCTTCTCGTATTCAGGAGACTGTACGCATGATTAGTGTTGTCTGTTATTTGTTTTATTATGCATATCAGTTGTACCTGCTGAGTGTTGGACTCACCCCGCTTCCATTGTTGATATATTTTCAGGTTGAGGCTGTCAGGAGCAGTTCCAGTCGCTGGTTCCCACAGCACGTAGTGCTAGTCCTCTGCTAGTTTTGAGTTGTTATTTTATTTTAGCTTTTCTCTATCAGACTTTGTTTTAGTCTTGTTTTGGATTTTACATATGGATATTGTATGGAATCCTTCCGTTGGATGGACTTTTGGTATGATTTGGATTTTATTCTACTACATGCCTGCCTGGACGGCAGAAGAGGTGAGTTCGTCGGATTTGAGCTTTACGAGTGTAGTTGAGTAGGGTGGATTTCGAGTCAGAGTACTATTGTTTGTGATTACTATTATTAACTGCGTGGTTGTGACAGCCAGAGGCTGAATATCTATATAAACTGCGTGGTGATTGTTTTTATTTATTGTTATAATTCCAGCCGCCTGTGGCTGAGGTATATGTGTTATGTAGAAGTTTCAGATTGTCCGCCGTACAGGGGAGATGCTGCCGAAATTTCTTCGGACAGGGACTCCTCTGGGGCGTGACAAAATATGAAAAACTCGAATGATTCATTCAACATCTTAATTAAATGACAGTCATAACAATTCCAATTCACAGAACAAAGGTAGCAAGTATCAATTGAACTCGAAATCTCAAACAACTTGTAAAACCGAAGTATCATCCAATTATCAATTACACTTAATTCATCAATTGAAATCAAATACCTCATCGCAGCAACATTGAACAGAAATATATAACCAGAAACATCAAATTAAGCATTCAACAATTTAAGCATATTAACAGCCACAACTAAATCCAATGAATCAAATAAGAGTTTTCGAAATTCATTAATTGAAACTAACTCTAACTTATAGAAACCGAAACAAAGAATTCCAAGTAAAAAGGAAAATTGCAAACTAAGTTAGTAGCTAAACATTGCTGTAATTGCAGAAATTTTAAGGAATCAGAATTTCAAATTGGAAATCAGAACTGTGTTTGCAACAAAGAAATTCAGAAAAGGAACTATAGTAAACTGAAACAAGAAGAAATGAAAAGGAAAACGAATCAGATCTGATGATCTGAGCAATGTAATGGAGAATTCAAACTAATTGCAAAAAGGGTAAAACGTTCACAAACACAGATCAAGAAACTAAGCTTCTTCCCACTACCGTCACACAATGCCTCCTCTGGGTACGCCTCTTGGGAAATATCCAGAAATTAGCTAAGCTCACGGTTAGCACAGACGAATTGCGCTGCTCCTGGGAACGCCTCTCAAACTTGCAATCGCCTGACAACTCAACGCGTGAAGAACAGAGATGCTGAGTTCTGGAATTTGCGGACTTGAATCGATTGATCGGATCGATTCGGATGTCGCGGATGGAATGGTAGTTGGAGGAAGATTGGAGCTACTGGGAACGTCTCTCGAGCTCCGGTGATGGTGGAAATCGCGGACTAGGAACGCCTCTGCCGGATTGCGAAATGGACAGAACATCAACTGCGGACTGAGGTACGCCTCTACCTCTCTCTGTGCCCTAGGATGCTGGTCGCCACTCACTCTGAAATCACCGGCGATGAAGAAGTCCAGCTCTCAGATCTGTAAACGTGAACGGGAACTGCGGTCATCGCGCGAAGAAGATGGTGAACAATAGGGAAATCGCGAGGAACCGAGCTCAGGGAAGCACTGTAGCTTCTCGCGCGATTTAAACCCCTTCCAATCTGATCCAACGGTCCATATCAATTCAGACTTGATCAATGGCTAGATGAACTCAAATCTGGATTAAAATCTCTGGATCTTCATCAATAGACGAGATCTGCTCCACATTAGGTCGGATGGTCCAGATCCTTGGCGAATGGCTAAGATCTCTCCGATCTTCAATGGACAGTCAAAATCGCTCCAAGGCTTAATCGCCTCGTTTAGCCCTAGATTTAATCCCAAGTATGGTCTGATCTGATCAGGTCCATGCCCCTTTTGATGCCTACAAAATAATAATCGAATATTAGCATCAAATACCATGATAATAGGCTAATTTGTAAGATCACATGCAATTATGAAATATGATGTAAATATGATATTAAGCTATGAATAGACCAATAAAAACATGCATTATGAATTAAAATAATGTAGCAAAATCATGGTTATCAATGTCCTTAGTGTAGGATCGAAAAGAATTTAGATATCTCCACAATAACATGATATTGTCCACTTTGGGCCTAAGCCCTCATGGTTTTGCTCTTGGGCTCTCCCCAAAAGGCCTCATGCCAATGGAGATATCTTTTCTCTTATAAACCCATGATCTTTCTCATGTGTTTCCAATATGGGACTATGTTTGCAACCTTGCAACCCCAACAATCCCCCCCTCAAACAAAGGACCATAGGCTTCCCACGTCCGATCCTCGACCCACCAGGTCTTCCTGCCCCTCGGTCCATCCAACCTACTAGGACTTCCTTGCCTAGTCGCAACTAGGACTTCCTGCCTGGTGTCAGGTCCTCTTGATCCGAACATAGGAGCCCCCACTTTCTTTGTTCGAGGTCAATATTGTACCCACATGGCTCAATCAGACCATAGCTCTTGTGCACAGTCGGCGATTAAACCTTCTGGCAGTCCGGGCTCTGATACCAATTGTAGGATCGAAAAGAATTTAGATATCTCCACAATAACATGATATTGTCCACTTTGGGCCTAAGCCCTCATGGTTTTGCTCTTGGGCTCTCCCCAAAATGCCTCATGCCAATGGAGACATCTTTTCTCTTATAAACCCATGATCTTTCTCATGTGTTTCCAATATGGGACTATGTTTGCAACCTTGCAACCCCAACACTTAGAGCATCCACAATGGTTGAAGCTATCGTAGAGCTCCTTCGTTGTCACATCCATGCCACATCAAAAGTAAAAAATCCTACAAATCTCTCCACTATTCAAAAATCTTTCAACAACTCTTTCATGAGTCTCACACTTTTCATTATATATATATATATATATATATATCCTTAATATTTACATTTTATATAATTAAATTTTTATAGAATTTAAATTCATAAATTGCTAATATGAAATAACATTAATAATTAAAAAAATTACAGTACATCAAATAAAAAGACATAAATTGTAATAATATATAAACATAAACTTAAACACATCTACACTAGGCTATGTCTCTATTTAATTTTTTCAACCATTTTCTTATATACATGAAGTTGTTCTGTGTTATCTAACTAGTATCATTCATAAGAATTTTATAATCCTTATGAAATATCTCAGTTTCACACAAAGTCATTTTTTGCATTTGATATTCTTTAATATTTTGTCATTCTTTGTCGATGCTATGTTCCATTGCATCGCTCTCTCTGACTTTGGATCTGCCCTTCTTCCTTGTCTTTTGCCCTATCTGATGAATGCGGACTTCAGAGTCATCCAAATCAACACTCATATCTGGATTATGATGTTGAAGTGTTTCCCCCTATTTCGGATGTCCTTGTCATCTTGTTAGAGTAATGAGCAATTAATTATGGAGTATATTTCTTATATTCTCTAAGAACACTCTATACATGCATGTACTTGAAATCCTTGTTATTGTTGTTGGCTTTCCACATATTTAGTGCATTCTCCAACACATTCTTGTCACTCCAACTGCTTTGACGATGAGTATAAAAATTATTATAGGTTGCAGAAAATTCATTTACCATCGGTCCAAACCTATATAATGTGATTTCAGCTGTTGATAATTTCTCGTCATAGATTTAGTGGGTCGATGCTTGTTATAGTAATCAACTATACATGTTCAAGCTTGATCCTTCTGGTCATTACCAATGATTGCATCGGTGTTGATAGTTGCCCATGACTTTGCAAGGATCACTTCTTCATCGAGAGACCAAAATCTTCGTTTTGGATTCATCTTTTTCTGGATCAACTTTATGCTCTTCTTTGTGATGAATGTGATAGCCACTCAGTTATTGGAATATATGATGACATTAGAGATTCTTTGTCGATGATAGATGGATCAATAGTAGCCCGTCTTGATTCATTAGAAGGTATGATTGGTAGTTGAGTAGGACAAATTACGTAAGGATAAGGCATCCCAAGTTGGCTACTCATGGCTGGCCAATCTTGGGGTGGATTCGATAAAAATGAAGCTGGAGCGACATTACTTGGATTCGATAAAATTTTTTGAGAACTTTGGGAATTTGAGAAATTTAGAAGATATTGTGAAACATATTGTTCGTGCGGGAAGCATCCGACGATCTAACCTGAGTTTGATTATATCAAAGGGTTCAAAGTTAAGTTGTCTTGTGATCTAACAAGTTTGAATGAGCTTGCAGGAAAGTCCTAAGTGTTCTTAGGTAAAAGTCCTAGCTGTGGTTAGGCAAGTAGAAAACTCTACAGGGTGGTAACCCTAGGTCATAGGGGGGCAGTAACCCTAGGTGAGGAAAAGTCCTAGCTACGGTTAGACAGATAGAAAACCCTAGGGGGTGGTAACCCTAGGCAGAAAGTCTTGGCGGGTCGAAGGTTTCGGGCAAAAATCCTAGAGTTAGGGACTCTAGGTTGAAATCCTGGTATCGTGAACCGGGTAGAAGACTGGACGGGTCGTGGAGCGGATGTTCAGCATGAAGACCGAAAGCTTTGGACGCTGAGCAAAAGTCCAATTGATCTGGAGGATTGGTTTGGCAACAGGTAAACTCTCCTGAGAGGAGTAGGTGAGGACGCGTTCCCCGACGAGGGAACAGTAGACGTCGGTTCGACCTAGGATTTTCGGAGGAAATCTGAAATCAGAATCGGACAGTCCGTTGACTGTCAAATACTTATATTATTTGTATTTTATTGTGGTAACTTGGTTTTGCAGGGTATACTTTGTTTGTGGACTAATATGCCTTGCAGGTTTGAAGTTGTCCAAGGGAAGCCTTAGATGAACACCCTCCATGGATCTTCGAGGCGCCTCGGGTGCCTTGGATAAAAGTCTCACAGCAGGGAGTGAAGACGCCTTCCAAGGAGATGGGAGGCACCTTGAAC
The DNA here is from genome assembly GCF_018446385.1 of Zingiber officinale. Classification (NCBI taxonomy): domain Eukaryota; kingdom Viridiplantae; phylum Streptophyta; class Magnoliopsida; order Zingiberales; family Zingiberaceae; genus Zingiber; species Zingiber officinale. The sequence goes on from NC_055989.1 coordinate 123,174,352, forward strand.
GCTGGATGGAGGGCGCCCTCCATGGAGCTTGGAGGCGCATTCGGGTGGTTAAGTAGCGAACTCCGCAGGGCTTATCAACGTGGCTGACTCAGGGCCGGAGCCACCTCCTATGGAGGTTGGAGGAGCCCTCAATGGGCTATTTAAGCCTGGTCCAAGCAATAGCAAAAAAATAACACAAACTTGTAGTCCCTCTTCTGTATGCTGCTCAAAGGATGATCCGACAAAATCGTAACTCGACTCCGACAACCGGAAGCTTTAATTTCTCCTACCTTATTTGTCGTTATACTTTTTAGTGCATTAATATTGTAATTCAAAGTTGTAATTTTCCTAAGCTATAGTGATTGCCCATCGAAAATACTCTTACGTGCGGGCCTTGGAGTAGGAGTCGCCACATGCTCCGAACCAAGTAAATCCTTGGTGTTTGTGTTTTGTTTTTCTCTCTTTTATTTCCACTGCATATTTCATTTGAGTATTACAAAACGAACGAAATTGTCACGAGCGCTATTCACCCCCCCTAGTGCTTTTCGATCCTACACATATGAAATATTTTAAAAATTTGGAGGATATTGTGTGTGAAAGAAACAATGAGAATATTGGACATTTGGAGGAATACAAGTACTTTGAGAAGATGTATTTTCTTCCGTATTTGAAGAATGCAAAAATTTATAAATGAAGTATTAAAATTTTCATCTATCTCAAATACAAATAGGGAATGAAAGGAAAAATAAGAAGTAAAGAGCGAAGATAACGATGAGATGAATGAAAAAAAATGAAATCGATGATATATTTACAGATTTTTTTTAAAAAATAAAAATTAAATTTAACCGTTGAGCAATGGCTAATTTTTAGTCATTGTCTATTTTTTTTAACAAATATTAAAAAAATATTTTAATATAAAAAAAAAGTTGAAGCCGCTCCATAACCTCAGACCCGCTTCTTCAATTACACCAAAAAAGCTCCCTCCCACTTCAATTACACCAAAAAAGCTCCCTCCCATTATGGGAGGGAGCTTTTTCGGCAGTGCCAACTCATAATGGGAGCTCCCATTATTGATGTCCTTTGTCATTTTTATATTGTGTATCCACGGAGTGCTTTACTGTCTTCAAATTGTTAACGTGTCAAATGATCTAAGAGCATCCACAGTCGTGTGAGCTCTTGGAGATCTCCTTCGTTGCCACATCGGCGTCACGTCAAAAGTAAAGAAACCCATACATCTCTCCACTATCAAAGAATCCTCTCAATAACTCATTCATGGGTCCCACACTTTTCCAATATATATATTTGGTATCTTTTCTTCATGTTTTACATTATATAAAATTAATTTTTTATAAAATTTAAATCCATAAATTATATAAATATTATTGTACATCAAATAAAAGACATAAATTATAATAATATATACAAAAAATTTAAACACATCTATACGAGGTCACATCTCTCTTTAATTTTTGAAATCATTTTCTTATATATATAAAGTTGTCCTAGTGTCATCTCACTAGTATATTTCATAAGGATTATGACATAAGAATTTCATAATCCTTATGAAAGATCTTGGCTTCCCGCAAAGTCATTTTTTAAATTTGATATTCTTTAATATTTTGACATTCTTTGTTGATGCTTTGTTTCATTGTGTTGCCCTCTCTGACTTTGGATTTACCCTTCCTCTTCGTTGCCTTTTGCTCTATCGGATAAATGCGGACTTCAGAGTCATCCACATCAACATTTGTATCTGGATTTGATGTTGAAGTGTTACTCCCTGATTCAGATGTCCTTGCCTTCTTGCTAGAATAATGATCAATTGATTGTAGATCATATTTCTCAGACTATCTAAGAATCGTCCACACACTCGTATACTTGAAGTCCTTGTTATTGTTGTTGCCTTTCCACATATTTAGTGTGTTCTCTAACACATTCTAGTCACTTCAATAACTTTGACGATGAGTATAAAAATTATTATAAGTTATAGAAAATTTATTTACTATCGGTGCAAACTTATAGTAATATAATTTTAGTCGCTAATAGCTTCTCGTCAAAGTTGGTTGATGCTTGTTGTAGTAATCAGTTATACATTTTCAAAAAACTTGATCCTTCTAGTTATTACTAATGATTGCGTCAATGCTGATAGTTGCACATGACTTCGCAAGGATTATGTTTTCATCGAGAGACCAAAATCTTCATTTCAAATCATCTTTCTCTAGTTCAACTTCATGCTCTTCTTATGGTGAGTGTGGTGACCATTGAGTTGCTGGAACAGATGATGACATTAAAGATTCTTTGTCGTTGCTAGATGGGTCTATATTAGCCATTCTCGATTCATTCGAAAGCATGATTGATGGTTGAGGAGGAGAAAATACTATAAGTACTCCAGGTTAGTTTTAATATGGTCAACCAAGTCAAATTAGGTCTTGTTGTGTGTGATACCTTGTGTCTAAGTGTGCATGAGCTTAGGAATATAGAAAGTTGAGTGGAAGACTCGGCTAGGGAGAAGGATAGCAAGGGAAGTAAGTCAACGGGCTTGGTGCATCCGAGGGACGAGGTGCTATGGAAGAGTACATCGGTGGAAAAGAAGGATGTGTGCGATGTTCCAGGGACAAGAAGCCGGGGAGGAAGCTTGCTTGAGGAGAAGGTCGAACTTGGGTTCGGGTGAGCTCAATTCTGGACGACCAGAGCATTAACTAAGCAAGAGGGATCCAAGAAGATCGATCAACTCGAAGGGTGATCTTGAGGACCCGAGGCACCTCCCTTGTGATTGGAGGGTGCCTTAGGTGTTGCTAGTGGAGTTGTTCAGTAAAGGCGTGAAGGTGCCTCAAGCAAGCTCAGAGACACCTCCAATGGCATTGAAGGCACCTCCAAACAGTTAGACCCATTGGCTGACCGTGGGAACGTGAATAAAACTATATCCACATTGGAGGCACCTTGGATAACCTTGGAGGTGCCTCTAAGTAACTGTAGCATTTTTTCCAAAGGCTATAAAAAACCCTCTAGAACTAGGAATTCAACAACAACTTCTGTATTCAATTCCTATTAACTTTCTGAGCTATCAAAGAGTGTAAAAAACTTCTCCGCCTTCAACAAATGAGATCTTTAGAACTTTTCATCTGCCTTAGATTAACAGTCACCTAGGTTGTAACCAAGTAATTTTTGAGTATCTTATTTTATGTTTTTAAATAATTATTTGATTTAACTAATATTGTGTCCCTGCTAAAGTAAGTTAGCTCGAGATTATTAATTTTAATTGTAGACTACTTACCCTCCCTCTAGCTGGCCTAATGCAGTCCAACAATTAGTATCAAAGTCCAACCACCTCAGAAGGACTAACCATTGACTAAAACACTAAGATGATGGTCGGATCTAGTATTCACCCACCAAAATTCAAGAGGGAGTTCATAATGTGAAAAAAGCAAATTGAGGTATTCTTCAAAACAGACTTTAAAATTATTTTAATAATTAAATATGGTTTTGTAAAACCTAAAGATCAGTATGGAGATGAAAAAGAAGAATACTTATGGACCAAAAAGGAACAAGCTGGCTTCGTGGTAAACGATAAAATAGAGTTTCATCTACTGAGCGTCCTTCCACCCTATGAAGTTAATCAGATTTGAGCCTATGAGTCAGCCAAAAAACTCTGGGAGAAATTCTTGGAGTTGCACGAAGGAACCTTGGAGGCGAAGCTAGCGAAATGAGATTTGCTCTGAAATCAATTGAAGAACCTTCAGAAAGAAAAGGAAGAAATGGTAGCTCATCTACACGCAAGAATCAAAGAGTTGATCACTGGTCTAACAAACCTCAAAGAAATAGTAACGAATTGGGACTATCTCTAATACACGTTTAACATCTTTCCAAGAACACCGGAGTGGATATCGATTATCGATTCCTACTACATCTCAAAGGACTTAGAGGTAAGTACATTAGAAAATATTTTTTCTACATTCGAATTATATGAATTTTGATATGCAGGTATTGTTGGTTGCTACTCGGAAAATCTAGAGGTTCCACTGTACAAAAATTTTGTACAAAGGTCTGAACCTTTTCCTAGCTACCATGTGTTCTTTTAAATTAAATTTTGGATCGCCTGCGGAACTTAACACGTTTGATCCAAAACTTAATCTATTTGTTCTTTTAGGTTTAGACTTGGATCTCCTGCGGAACTTAACACGTTCGATCCAAATCACCTTAAGTTATTAATTCCATTAAATATTAATTTTCATAATTGGTTCCCAGTACTGACGTGGCGAGGCACATGACCTTCTTGGATATGGGAGCAACCACCACCGACTAGACAAAACCTTTTATGGAAAGCTAATATTTAATTTCCTAAAATAACTTTAGGTTAACCGAAAGGAACAATCAAATCACAAGGAAAAGAAAAAACAAAAGAACACAACATCAAAAAACATATTCGAAATACTAGAATCGTAAGCCTCTTGTATTTGGTATTATTTCCAAAAATAACTAGTATGATGCGGAAAGAAAAATTACTAGTTATACCTTTTAGAAAGACCTCTTGATCTTCTACCGTATTCCTCTTCTAACCTCGGACGTTGTGTGGGCAACGATCTTCCGAGATGAGAAACCACCAAGCACCTTCTTCTTCTCCTAGCTAGGTTCGGCCAATCACAAAGAAGCTTCACCAAGGACGAAGAACAAAACACCAACCAAACTCCAAGGGATACAAGCTTTCTCTCCTCCTTCTTCTTCTTCTCCTCCTAGCTAGGTTCGGCCAAAACAAGAAAGCTTCACCAAGGAAGAAAAAAAAACACCAACCAAGCTCCAAGGGATGCAAACTTTCTCTCCTCCTTCTTCTTCTTCTCCAAGTAGTATCCGGCCACCACAAGAGCTCCAAGCCAAGAGAAAGGTTCGGCCACCACAAAGAAGAAGAGGGGAAGAGAGGTTGGCCGGCCACACCAAGGAATAAGAGAGGGAGAAAAATAATAGAGGTTGTACCCCATGAAGGCACCCCCACCCCTTCTTTTATATTCCTTAGCCTTGGTAAATTAGGAAATTTAATTACAATAAAATTTCCTTAATTTCCTTGACATGATTTAATTGAGAAAAATAAAATAAAATTTCCCAATTAAACTCTTAATGACCGGCCACATCATAGAGAGGCAAATTAGAGAAGTTTCAATCAACAAATTAAAACTTCCTAATTTGTTTCCGAAAATTTTAAAAATAAAATTTCTCTTCAAAAATCCCTTCATGGTTGATAAAAAGAAATTTCTATAATTTTAATTTTTCAACATGTGAATAATTTTCAAAGAGAAAATAAAATATCTCTCCAATCTACAAATAAGGAAAGAGATCTAATCTCTTTCTTTAATCTTTTGTAGATCCTTATTAAAAGAGATATTTTAATTTTAATTCTCTTTAATAAATTATATCTTTCACATAATAAAAATTAAAATTAAAATTATTTTTAATTTAATTATGGCCGGCCCCCTCTAGCTTGGGTTCAAGCTAGGGCCGACCACCCTAAACCATGCTTAGGCCGGCCCTAGCTTGATTCCAAGCTAGCTTGGCCGGCCCCCTTTAGGTGGGTATAGAAGGTGGGTATAGTACTCTTTAAATAAGAGGCTACGATAGGGACCGAGAGGAGGAATTGGTTTTGGTCTCCCGATAAAATTAAGCATCCCGTGTTCGCCCCGAACACACAACTTAATTTTATCAATAATAATTCATTCCACTAGAGAACTATTATTGAACTACCGCACCAATCCCAAATTACATTTTTGGGCTCCTTCTTATTATGAGTGTGTTAGTCTCCCTGTGTTTAAGATATCGAATGTCCACTAATTAAGTGAGTTACTGACAACTCATTTAATTAATATCTTAGTCCAAGAGTAGTACCACTCAACCTTATCGTCATGTCTGACTAAGTCCACCTGCAGAGTTTAACATGACAATCCTTATGAGCTCCTCTTGGGGACATTATCAACCTAGTATCTCTAGGACATAGTTTCCTTCTATAATCAACAACACACACTATAAGTGATATCATTTCCCAACTTATCGGGTTTATTGATTCATCGAACTAAATCTCACCCATTGATAAATTAAAGAAATAAATATCAAATATATGTGCTTGTTATTATATTAGGATTAAGAGCACACACTTCCATAATAACTGAGGTCTTTATTCCTTTATAAAGTCAGTATAAAAGAAACGACCTCTAATGGTCCTACTCAATACACTCTGAGTGTACTAGTGTAATTATATAGTCAAGATAAACTAATACCTAATTACACTACGACCTTCTAATGGTTTGTTCCTTTCCATTTTGGTCGTGAGCTACTGTTTATAATTCATAAGGTACTGATAACATCTTCTTCTGCATGTGACACCACATACTATGTTATCTACAATATAAATTAATTGAACAACTACAAACAAATGTAGATAATTTGACCAAATGTGATTCTTTATTCAAAACAAATGTTTACAAAAGTTTAGGCTTTCAGTATACACTCCAACAGGTATAAGAAAAGAAGGAAACCAAGTCAGAATCTTGCACTACAAGCCAAGAAAGACAAACCAAAATCAGAGTCTTCCATCGATGAAGATGAACAAGCTTATATGGTAAGGAAACTAAATAAGTTATTTAAAACTGATAAGTTCAATAAGGCGTAGGCAAGGAAACTCTTTTGAAGCAAAAGAAATGTTCGATGCTACAACTGTCAAGAAAAAGGGTACATCAAGGACAATTGTCCGAAGCTGAACAATAAAGGTAAGGACAAAGGAAAAGGGGCAAGACAGTTAAAACACAAGAACCTTAAAGCAACTTGGAGCGAGTCGTCGTCATCCGAGTTCGAACTAGAAGAGTACGCTAGACTGGCATTATTAGCGGATCACCTAAAAAATGACGAAAGCACTTCGGAGATAAGCATTGACAAAGGGGGAAACACTTAAGAAGAAAATAGCGATGAAGAGGGAGCGTCGAAGTACGAGATCGACACAGTAAGTGGGGTACGTTCTCTATCTCCCAATAAATTGTATGAATTTATAAAATTGCTTTCTAGAAGTTCATGTAACCTAAAATCAAAATATGCACAATTAAAAGAGGAAAAATACTGAATTAAAAGTTACCCTAGCAAATGCATGCCGACTAGAAGATTTTGATAAGTTGAAAATTGATAATGAAAAAAATAAAGAATCAAATAGAAAAAATGAAAAAGGATCATGCATGCTCAAATGTTTTAAACCTTATAAAAGATGTAGAACTAAACTGGTATTTTAAATTTAACAAGGGATAAATTAGAAAAGTGACTCAAAAATTTATTCCAAAAATTTATCTTATTAATACAATGGGTAGAAACTTATATTGGGTGCCTAAATCATATTTAGTTTGATTTAATTAATTATGTATGCTAAAATAAAAACTTAGTTTAATCTTGTTATTGTTTAGGAAAATTAATTATTTTATATACCTACTTTTCATGTTTTCTATTCAAATATTTTTAATGATAATGGAATTCATTTTCTGTTAGATTAAAGTTTTTCGAGATTTTTTTGATAATTATTTGATTTTTTATGAATTATTAATCAAAAAATATAATTTATAATTTAAAATTTATTTTGGAGATTAATTTTAAAATTTTTAATTTTTCTAAAGATTATCATTATATTTTGAACATTGAGAAAAATATCAAGATTTTTTGAGTTAAAAATCTATTTTTAAACATTTAAATTCAAAAATAGTCATTTTTGTTTAAAAATAAGTATTTTGGTCAAAATAAAAAAAAAATATTGTGAATTTTTTTTCCTAATCCTACCTTTTCTATTTGAGCAAGACAAAAATTGTCACCTTTTTTTGAAATTTAAAAATAATTTTTAAATAATTTTTACCAAAATTGAGGTTAAATTGATAAAAATTATTACTTTTGAAAATTAATTTCGATAAAAAATAATATTCCTGAAAAAAACTATTTTAAAAAACCCCAAGAAAATTTTGCAAAAATTTTTCTGTAAGTTTTCATATTTTCGCTTATATTTTTTATGTGATCAAAGGAAGAGAAAATGTTGGGGTTAAGTTAAATGGGTATTTTGTATATTTGCATTATTACAAATATTATACTTGATATTTCATATATTAATCTATTATTTGTTACCCTAACTTAAGTTGGTTAGATGCACATCAAAAAAAGGAGATTATAAGTACCTTGCGTTATTTTTGATGTGGTCAACCAAGTCATGTTAGGTCATGTTGTGTTTGATTCCTTGTGTCTAAGTGTGTAAGAGCTTGAGAACATAGAAAGTCAAGCAGAAGACGCAGCTAGCGAGAAAGATGACACGGAAAGTGAGTTTACGAGCTCAGTGCATCTGAGGGACGAAGTGATGTGGAAGAGTATACCGGTGGACGAGGATGTGCGAGTTAACGGGCATTTTGCATATTTGTATATTTGCATTATTGCAAATATTATACTTGATATTTCATATGTTAATTTATTATTTGTTACCCTAACTTAACGTGATGCACATCGAAAAGGGGGAGATTACAAGTATACCGGATTAGTTTTGATGTGGTCAACCAAGTCAAGTTAGGTCCTGTTATATTTGATGTCTTATGTCTAAGTGTGTAAGAGCTTAGGAATATAGGAAATCGAGTGAAAGATGTAGCTAGCGAGAAGGATGGCATGAGAAACGAGTTGACAGGTTCGGTGCATCCAAGGGACAATGTGCTGCGGAAGAGTACACAGGTGGATGAGAAGGACATGCATGACATTTGAGGGATGAGAAGCTAAGGAGGAAGTCTACTCAAGGAGAAGATCATAGTTGGGTTCAGGTGAACTCAATTCCGAATGACTGGAACATTACCCAAGCAAGCGAGATCAAAGAAGATTAACTCGAAGGTTGATCTTAAAGACCCAAGGTACCTCCCTTGTGATTGAGGGCACCTTGGGTGTAGCTAGTGGAGTTATTTAGCAAATGCAGAAAGGTGCCTCAAAGCTATTTGAGGAAGGCACGAAGGTGCCTCAAAGCAGTCTGAGGTGCCTCATATGGAAAGGTGCGAAGGCGCCTCGAGCAAGCTCGGAGGTGCCTTAAGCAGAGGTGCGGAGGCACCTCTAATGGCATTGAAGGTGCCTCCAAACAGTCATAGCTGTTGGCTGACCATTGGAATGCAGATAAAACTTTATCCACGTTAAAGGTGCCCTGGATGACCTTGGAGGCACCTCCAAGTAATAGTAATATTTTTCCAAAGGCTATAAAAAGCCCTCTGGAACTAAGAATTTAACAACTTCTGTATTCAATTCCCATTAACTTTCTGAGTTATTAAATAGTGTAAGGGGCTTCTCCACTTTCAACAAATGAGATCTTTAGAGTTTTTCTTCTACCTTGGATGAACAACCACCTAGGTTATAATGAAGTAATTTATGAGTCTCTTACTTTATATTTTTAAATGGTTGTTTTGTTACGTTTAACTAATATTGTGTCCCTGCTAAAGGAAGTTAGCGTGAGATTATTAATTTTAATTGTAAGATATTCACCTCCTCTACCCGGCCTAACATGGTCCAACAAATACATAAGACAGAAAAGACATCCCAAATTGGCTGCCCATGGCTGACAAATCTTGAGGGTGGATACATACCAAATGGAGCTGGGGCGACGCTACTTGGATTCTTTAAAAAATTTGAAAACTTTAGGAATTTGGAGGATATTGTGAAGCATATGAAATATTTTAGAAATTTGGAGGGTATTATATGTGAGAGAAATAAATGAAGATATTGGACATTTGGAAGAATGTGAGTATTTTGAGAAGATGCATTTTCTTATGCATTTGAAGAATTCAAAAGATTTGTAAAGAGGTATTGAAAGTTTCATTTATCTTAAATATAAATAGAGAATGAAAGGAAGAAAAAAGAAGTAGAGAGTGAAGAGAATGATAAGATAAATAAAAAAAAATGAGAGATTGAAATGTATTTATAAATTTTTTTAAAATTTAAAAAAAAAATAAATTTTACTGTGATCAATGCCTAACAAATTAGCAGTTGAACAAATTAGCTATACCAAAATAACTTTTCTACTTTACTTTATAGACATCATAGAACCCAACCATTACACTTATCGGATGGGAGAGAAGAAATACTTACCCTTATGAATGAAGAATCAACTAGAATACTCCTACAAAGAAAATATAATTATATCCACCTAGGACTTATTGTGTTTGGCCTAAGAGAACTTACCAGAAAAAGTATAGGAGCTAAAATCTTTTTAGTACTATATGACTCAAGGTTTTCGGATAATGACAAAACAGTTATTGGATTTATAAAAGTAGATATGAATAGTAATCTAGGAATTACGTATTGTTGTCCCAATTTTAATATGACCATTCCAGACTTTATTGAACATATTAAAATTTCTGTTCAAGCCAGGGGATATGGAGATTTTCAAAAACATAATATCCAAATAGACATAATCTTTCTAGGAAAGACAATGACTAGCATCAACAACAGTTTCAAAGTACAAATTAATAACATAATAGAAACCTTTACAATAAGGGGAATCTATTTCATCAAACCTAAAGATTTTTCGTCTAACCTACTTGCTAGATTAGACTGGAATCTTAACCTAGAACTAAACATTACACCACAAACATTACAACCAAGAGAATTCATAATCTATAAAGACAGACATGGTAAATCAATAGTAAGATTTCATAATTACAAGTCCTCAATTTCTCAAGAAGACAGTCAGGAAGATAACCAACCTGTTCTAAATCTAATGAATATAGAAATCAGTACAGACTCACAGAAAGAGAAAGACAACTTTTTATTTTATGATGATTTAAATGAATACATCTACCTTCTATTTGAAATAGCTAATTATTTTACACAAGAAGATTTTACAGAATTAGAAACTTTTGACATACTGCATCATAAGCTAGATGAAGATTGGATGTTATACTTTGATGAAGGCCATAATATTATAGCTAAAAAGAAAGATTATTTTTCCAACGTTGCTTTAATGAATCCTGCAGAATCTAGTGTTACCAATATACCACAACATTTACAAGTAAGATACCCAGAAAGCTACATGAGAACTATGGATTATGGCGAGGGGCATCCTCCAAGAACACAAATTCACCCTTATACCAACAATAATCCCTTGTTAAGAACTATAAGGAAAAGAAGACCATCAGAAATTACATATTTTGATAAGAATTCAGTCTTACTCAATATAGGTAAATGCGATGACCCACAAATATATGATACTTACTTAAAACAGTGGATAATCTCTGTTAAAAGAGACTATTAGGCAAAACATGAACTAGACATAGAATCTGGTGACGCCATGATAAGAGTAGGAGAAAACTATTTAGGTGATGTAGCCAGAGCAGCATGAGAATCCTATAAAACTACTCATCTTGAAGAAATAGCTAGAATTGCTTCACAGGAAAATAATATATTTAATTTTTTGTTATACTATCCACAGACTTTTTATAGCAAGAGATGCTAATATAGGTTTAGATATTAGACAAAAAGAAGCTATGAGAGACTTAGAACAATTACAACTTTTTAATTGGAATTAGATTAAACATTTTTGCAATTACGTCCTTGCCTTAACTATCGTATCAAGGAATTACTGTAACCCAAAATTAGGAGAATGCCTATTTAGCAAACTTCCAGGAGAATTAGGAAAAAAATACACAAAGCCTAGACAGACATAAAAGTAGCACCTCAATATGACAATATTGGAATATAACACATTATTTCTGTACTAAAAGAAAAGTGTACTTACATTCATATTCAAAAACAACTTAAAAACTAACAATATGGATTTTGTAGTCAAATCTACACCCCCCCAATAATATGGCTCAATGACACCGAAACAAAAACATTATAGAAATACTAAAACAGTTGCACAACCAACGAAAATTAAAACTGTCAGGCCAAGAAAAAAATATTATGTTCGAAAAAGTAGAGAAAAGAAATCGTATTTAAATAAAGAAAAGCATGTCAGAAAATACAAACCAAAGAAAACTTATGCCAACACTATTACTTGTTTTGCTTGTAATGAAGCAGGACATTTGTCTTCTGCCTGCCCAAATAAGAAAAACCTATATACAAGAGAAGCTAAATTAGTTACCTGTACAAATTTAGATCTAGTAGAAATTCAATCAGACGTATCAGACGCATCTTCCAGATGACATGGAAGAAGTTCCCCCTTCTTCAGACTATAGCTTAGTAAATTCCTTCTTACAACCTCCTTATTATACAAACTTAAACCTAGAACTGGAATTATGGGACGACTTTCCTCCCATAGATACAAATTTAATGCTCACACAACTAAATACAACTTTAAGCGAATCCAATTGTATGTATGATTGGAAATTAAAAACGGGAACAGATAATATATCTTGCTATTTGTATAGTTATTATCCATCAGTTGATAAAATAGGTACCTATATAAATTGTAAAAAGCAGGCCTGTAATCTTTGTCTCCATAACTATTTTAATGTTCTAATCCCTATAACACAACCCATTAAAAGCAGTACTAGAAATATCCTTTTAGAAACAAGAGTATCAACATTAGAAACTAGAATAAACCAACTAGAAGCTCATGTGGATATAATAACAAATCAAATAGAAGAACTGGTCTCACAAAATTCTCTACCTGACAAGGGTAAAGTGTTAGGATCGATGGTCGCGGCTAGAGAGGGGGGGTGTGAATAGCCGCCCCAAAATCTTCGCGTTTCTTCCTACGATTAGGGTTAGCGCAGAGGAAATAAACAATAGAAACGACAACGGAGAATAGCAAACCTCAAACTCGTCGATGTAACGAGATTCGGAGATGAAACTCCTACTCCTCGGCGTGTCCGTAAGGTGGACGAAACCTATCAATCCGTCGGTGGATGAGTCCCCGGAGAACCGGCTAATAAATACTCCTTGTGGGTGGAGAAACCTCGCCACAATAGCTTGCAACAGCAATATGGAAATACAAAGAAGAGCAAGAACAAAATACACAATGAATGTACGAATACTCGCTTGCCTTCTCGTCGACTGAAGTCCCGGATGAAGCACCAACTTCACGGACGAATGCTAACAAGCAACTCAGTCAAAGAAGCTCACACGAAGCTTCGGAGCTCAGCAAAGCTCAAGAGCACAGCTTTCAGAAGAACAGCAGCTCAGTTCAGAGGAGGAAGAAGTAGAAACTTCGGACCAGAAGAAGAGTATCCTGTAGTAGCCCTCGATCTCCTTTATATAGCCTGAACCTGCAACTGCACCTGCAAAGCAGACAGCGAAGAAGACGAAGATACCCGTTGAATCTCAACGGATATATCTGGACCGATCAGGCTCCACCCTGATCGGTCCGAGGCCTCCCTGATCGGTCTTGGGGACCGATCAGGACCTATGCTGATCGGTCCCCAGACTGATCAGCACTCTTCTCCCAACTCTCTGATCGTCTCCTGATCGGTCTGTGGACCGATCAGGGTGCATGTGGATCGGTCCACAGACCGATCCCCTCCTTTTCTCTTTGCCTTCTGTTCGCTTTCTGATCGGTCTGCAGACCGATCAGATAACATACAGTAGCATACTGTTTGGTTACTGATTGGTCACCAGACAGATCAGATAACCCAGTGTATCACTGTATCGATCCACTGATCTATCCAGCTCTTGGTTTTTGCCCAAACCAAGTCCCACGCCTTCCAAACCAATATCCGGTCAACCTTGACCTATTGGTATCTCATGCTTAGCATCCGGTCACTCCCTTGACCTGCTAAGACTCCCCACCAAGTGTCCAGTCAATCCCTTTGACCTACTTGGACTTTTCTCTTCGTGTCAAGTATCCAGTCACTCCCTTGACCTACTTGACCTTCTCAACACCAGATGTCCAATCACCCTTGATCCATCTGGATTTTCCCTTGCCCGGCTTCACTCACCAGGACTTTCACCTAGCTTCACTCACTAGGGTTTTCACCTGGCTTCACTCACCAGGATTTCTAATCTGCCCGGCTTCACTCACCAGGACTTTCCCACTGCCTGGCTTCACTCACCAGGACTTATCCGTCTGCCTGGCTTCACTCACCAGGACTTTCCACATCCGGTCCAGAGAACGAGCTACCGAGCCCTCTCCGACTTCCATCCGGTCCAGAGAACGAGCTCCCGAACCCTCTCTGACCACAGTCCGGAGAACGAGCTACCGAGCCCTCTCCGACTTCCCATGCGCCAAGCTTCCATACTTGGACTTCTCCGTGCCAAGTCTCCATACTTGGACTTTTCCCGTGCCAAGCTCCCTGCTTGGACTTTTCACCATGCCAAACTCCCTGCTTGGACTTTTCCCATGCCAAGCTCCCTGCTTGGACTTTTCCGAGTCAGGTCAACTCACCTCGGGTCAACCAGGTCAACCTTGACCACGGGTTGCACCCACAATCTCCCAAGCTTGTATCCTTGTAAAACATCAAGATACAACTTTTCTGTTCACGTCAAACATTGTCAAACATAACTCGTCAAACATCAAAACACAACTCGAGTCTGGTCAACCAGGTCAACCTTGACCTAAGGTTGCCCCAACATAAAGGTCCACAACTGATAGATTAACCAAACATTAATATGATTTTCATAAAAATTCCTAGTATTTATAATACAAATAGAACCCTTGATGTTAGGGTAAAATGCCTAGTCAATATACATGACCATGAATTTACATTACATGCCTTCTTAGATAGTGGAGCTATTAATTCTACTATAGATGAGGCTACACTTTTGTCTATTTTACCCAAAACTTTTATTAAAACCTCATCCCAATCTTTAATTAGTAAATAATTTGACGGACAACAACTTACTAGTACCCAATTCGTCTCAAATATACATATAAAATTTTATAATAACTGTGGTACCTATAACGCTCCCCAAACCCTCTCCAAATTATGGGTTAAACCCTTATTACATCAGAATATTCACCTTATACTGGGGCTTAATTTTCTCATAGCACTAGATAGAGCCTTTTTGCTTGCAAAAGATTATGCTCTATTTTTTTCCACCCCAATCATAGCACCTATTGTCTCAGATTACACCTCGGTAGTTTAGTCTTTAACCGCTTCCTCACAAACAACAGAACTCAAAACCCAGTCCACTGACACTCCTTGCTAGTGTGCAATCAAAGGGGCATGCAAATAGACACTACTTCTGTCATCTTGTGAACTTGCTTTTTCTGAATATCAGGAAAACTAGACTTACTTGGCTGGACAAGCCCGCTAAATGATCTTTCTTTTTGGGATATTCCTAATGATCTACTCCTCCCCAAAAAATTGCTTCAGACTATTAACACTCATCAGCCAGATATAGACTCTCTCATCTCCCGCCTAGAAAAATTAGAAATTATTGGTGACAACCTGACCAAATATTGGGAGCGAGATAAAATCTATTGTAAATTAGCAATCATTAACCCTGACCTAACTATTAAAGCCCAAGATTTAAGATACACAAACTAGACAACTGAAGAATGCAAGACACATATCCAACAATTACTACACTTAGGCGCCATTCAGTGATCCACCTCCAGACATAGAAGCCCAGCTTTTATAGTAAATAAAGGAGCTGAATAAAAATGAGGCCAATCTTGGATGGTATTTAACTACAAAAGGCTAAATGATAACTGTGAGGGGGATAGCTACAAAATGTCAGATAAAGACAAACTTTTGAATAAGATACAACATTCTAAATGGTATTCAAAATTTGACATGAAATCATGTTTCTGGCAGGTAAAGAAACACCCAGAATCTATAGAATGGATAACTTTTTCCTACCCAGAAGGTCATTTTGAATGGCTTGTTATGCCTTTTGGTCTTAAAGTAGCTCCTCAAATCTTTCAAAGAAAAATGGATGATATTTTAAGGAATGTTTCTCACTTCACCTGTGTTTACATAGATGATATTTTAGTCTTTTCCAAAACTAAACAATAACACTATGCCCATTTACATACAATCTTTAATCTCTTTGAAAAACATGGTTTGATTATTTCACGAAAGAAAATGAAACTAGTAGTTACACATATTTAATTCTTAGGGGTCGAGATAGGCCAAGGACAAATCACCTTACAACCTCATATTTCAAGTAAAATCCTTACCTTTCCAGACAAAATGGAAGATACTAAGACATTAAGAGCATTTCTAGGTCTTCTAAATTATGCAAGACCCTACCTAAAAGATATAGAAAAAATTAGTGGACCTTTATACAATAAGACATCTTTGACTGGACAAAAACATTTCAATCAACAAGATATTGCTTTAGTTCAACAAATTAAACAATTGGTTAAAACTATTCCTAAATTAACTTCACCTCTTGACTTAGATTATTTAATTATTGAAACAGATGGTTGTGAGACTGGCTAAGGCGGTATCTTATATCGCAAAACATCCAAATATGAAACTAAATCAATAAAAGTCTTATGTCGATATGCCTCTGGAAAATACCACGAAAAAGGACACTTGACATCATTAGATTATGAAATCTTAGCTGTTATTTATTGCTGAGAAACTTTTAGATTATTTATTTGTAACAAACTAGAAATTCTTATTAGAACAGACAATGAAGCCATAGTTAAATATGGTCAACAAACTAAAACAGTCAGAAAAGGCCTCAGTACAAAGCGTTGGTTAAAATTTACAGATACCATAATCAATAAGAGACTTAATATACAATGGGAGCATATAAAAGGGGTTAATAATTCCTTAGCAGATACATTATCACGACTGCTGCATTAACTTTTTATTTTTTGCATTATTACAGGATGGACATGCCAAAGAAAGTTCATATTTTTCCCACCAAAATCATGCGTTTTGGTACTCAAGATTTACAACTATTCACACAACCAGAAGATCATTTTTGATTTGCTGGCAAAGATAGAAATGATCACATCCAAAATTATCTTATTGACAATATTTGGCATATCCCTACACTTCTAGGGAGCTCTAGACATAAAATTACTGTGATTAACATTCTTTCCAACTATTTCCTTACCACTATCCAAAAACCAGCAGGAAAGAAATTTTCCTGTTACGTGGTTTTTTCAGGACCTTAGGCAGGGATATACTCTACATCGGAAGAAACAAACTTAGTTATTCAAAACTTAGAACATCCATACTTTAAGGGCTATTATTCGCTTGAAGAGGCTTTTACAACAGCCAGTGCCCATCTAGGGCTACATTTCTTTATTAGTACAACTCTACAAACAACACAAATACAAGCTACTAGCCCTGATACAAATACTTTCACTTATGCTCAAATTGTAGAACATACTCCTGAAAACAGCCTGACAGAGACTTCAACAGAACACACTACTACTCCTATCAGACGAGAGTACTTAACTTTAGCCCAACTTAAGGAACAATATAAGATTACAGCTTTACAAAGAGCATCTGAGATGCGCCTGGCAGGATTACCGAATACTATTCCTGAAAACATTCATTCTTATGTTTGCAGTCTGGCTGAAAAATCTGCTTTACAAACTTTTATCGAATTATGTGAAGCCCTAAAAACTTTTCACAAAATACCTCCTGAGGGAATGACTATTATATATGAAGCTAAATTCAGCCCAAAACTTAAATGTCAAAAGAAAGGACCACCTTGTCTGGAATAAGATAAATAGGGATGTCAATGCCAACTTCTCTATGCTTTCAGAAGAGCTAACATGAATTATGAATCCTACATCACTACAGCTTACAAAGGGAGACAAATTATCCCTTTTACTCTTCTTGACTATGGAATCTTATATAAATTGTGGGTTCATGACCCAAATTCAGTAAAAGATTTTCCAAAGAAACTTGGTACTATTATTTCTACTACTTTGGAAGAAGAAGAAGCATTTGTGGTATACACATTTGACAGTACTCCTCCCGAATGGTTGGACCTCAAAATCAAGTCAGCCCGACATTTAGTTAAAATTGATGTCAATGAAGTTGGAGGTTATCAAGCAGAGCTAGAAGACTATCCTAACGACCCAGATTGTGATTGGGAAACTCCTCCCTCCTTTTTTGACCAACTTAAACACTGGAGAGCTTCCATCCAAGGGACGCATTGGGGCTGGGATCGACTTGAGGATCCCGATACTTATCTCCTGGTTGGAGAATCGTTTACAGAAAAAGTTTATTGGTCGAAGGATATGGGTACCATGTTTTTTTAGATTGTGATTGGGAAGCTCCTCCCTCCTTTTTTGACCAACTTAAACACTGGAGAGCTTCCGTCCAAGGGACGCATTGGGGCTGGGATCGACTTGAGGATCCCGATACTTATCTCTTGGTTGGAGAATTATTTACAGAAAAAGTTTATTGGTCGAAGGATATGGGTACCATGTTTTTTCCTTTTCACTTTACTACTCAGCATACTACTCTGTTTCAACACTACCAGAAGAAGATAGAACTATGCATATGACAATGATTGATTGGGTGTAGGCACTATACATATATGAGTTGGATTGAACTTACCGACTGAGATCCCCTTTTAGTCAACTGAACCTCTAGTCAATTTATATCTCTAATCGATTCGTCTGTATCCAATATGGATCACATAATTGATTGAGTCGACACAGTTACAATCGACTAGAAGTCTTTTTCGATGGGTACATGAAAGATCCTATTCAACTCAAGGCAATACCAATTAATACCATGTTATAATAGTTATGAATTATAATTACTATAAAATATATACTACGATTCATATTTAGATATATCGAAAAGAATTTAGATATCTCCACAATGGTATGATATTGTCCACTTTGGGCCTAAACCCTCATGGTTTTGCTCTTAGGCTCTACCCAAAAAGCCTCATACCAATAAAGATATCTTTTCTCTTATAAACCCATGATCTTTTCCATGTGTTTTCATGTGGGACTATGTTTACAACCTTGCAATCCCAACAATCCCCCCTCAAACAAAGGACCACAAGCTTCCCACGTCCGATCGTCGACCCACCAGGTCTTCCTGCCCCTCGGTCCACCCGACCTACTAGGACTTACTTGCCTAGCCGCAACTAGGACTTCTTGCCTGGTGTCTGGTCCTCTTGATCCGAACATAGGAGCTCCCCTTTCTTTGTTCGAGGTCAATATTGTACCCACATGACTCAATCAGATCATAGCTCTTGTGCACAGTCGGCGGGTAAACCTTCTGGTAGTTCAGGCTCTGATACCAATTGTAGGATCGAAAAGAATTTAGATATCTCCACAATGGTATGATATTGTCCACTTTGGGCCTAAACCCTCATGGTTTTGCTCTTGGGCTCTACCCAAAAGGTCTCATACCAATGAAGATATCTTTTCTCTTATAAACCCATGATCTTTTCCATGTGTTTTCATGTGGGACTATGTTTGCAACCTTGCAATCCCAACAATAACTACTATAATACATGTAAATATAGTCCCCTTGGGATGTATACTTAGCTAGCGTATGGTGGCATTGTCACTATGAGATCTGGGGGGCAAATCCCAACTAGTAGTCGGGTGCCTAACCTCTCCTATATATTATTTAACTGCCTAAGACTAATAGTCATTCGTTATTTATCTCTTCCACATTGATCTAAAGAGACAAATCGATAGAGATGCTCAAGGTGAACGATTCGCCTTTTATAGTACATGTGCATATAATTATAATAGAATTGAAATGGCCAGAGACGGATTATCATAGGGGTTGTACTAGGCTGCATCCCAACCCAGTTGTCCAGTCAACTCTATTACCCAGTTCATTTTCTTAATAAGGTTTTAGTTTTTCCCCCTTCGTTGCTTTCTCTCCACGATGTCGATGATGAAGGGCAACAACGAGCAGTGACAATAATCTCCACGGCGAGTCGACGACAACAAATTTATATCTCAGGTAGTTCTTCGGTTCTCTCTAGACTCTAGTTCTCTTCTCTTCTCAGTTTTCCCCTTCGTTGCTTTCTCTGATTCTCTTCATGGTGCGTCGGTGATGAAGGGCGACAATAGGCGAGCAACGACAATGATCTCCACAGCGAGTCAGCAACAACAAATCTAGATCTCAAGTAGTTATTCAGTTCTCTCTAGACTCTAGTTCTCTTCTCTTCTCAGTTGTTCCATTAAGATTTAAAATCATGAATCAGTAGATCACCATTCACCTCTATCCTCTGAGCCTCTCCCGTGGACGGACGACTCTTGCGAAGAGAATAGTTAGCTGTCAACTCAATTGCCAAACTATGAATGCTTCATATGGGTCCTTTTCCAGCATGCCCATTTGAGAGGCATTAGTCCATTAGCTATTTGCATCAAAAGGTTCTCTTTGGCTGCCTGATCAATCATCAGAGCTAAATAATTCTTTTTTCATGAACCAAAATAGATGTAACAGTTAAAATTAACATGAAAACTAGCAGGGTTAGATACCCACGATTGCCCCCTTTATCTATGTTTATTATTTAACAATATAAACTATACTTTTAAACCTTATATTAATTAGGCCTAGTATTTGCAAGTTGATTCTATTTCTAACACACTGCTTCAAACTCACTAAAAATTATTATGAAAGGCTTTGTTGTTTTTCCAAACTAGAAATAGAACAGAAAGCTTCAGCTTTTCTTTGTTTTTTATGCAAAAAAACTTCACCTTTTCCATTTGATGTCAGATTACCTATCTTTATTTCCGTATGTTTGCTTCTATTCACTTTGGGCAATTAACTAGTCAACTATTAATTCCTAGAACATATTATTAAAGAGCATGATTATTATAGAGTTTGTTTTTCCAATTAAACCTTAAAACCCTACTCTTAATGTCTAGTAATATATTAAATGAATAGAAGATGCAATCTTCAGCAATTGACTGAGAGTGGATGATCAAAGGTTTATGTTATATTAACTAGATTGATTCATCTTATTTTGACGTTGCCTGTTTCTACCGCCAACTACTGAGCGAGCCTTTTCAGTAATGAAACATATGAAGATGACACTTTACAATACAATGGAGAATGACTTTCTTGAAGATTGTTTGACACTCTATATTGAACGAGATTTAACTAAGGATATAGATGCAAATATATTATAGATGAATTTTATGTTTCAAAATCTCGTAGGACACAACTTTGTTGAACAATATATTGTAAATAATTTTTTATTATATATATATATATAATTTATTATATTAAGTCTAGCCCCAACTCTAATTCTTGATCCATCCTTGGAAAGGCTTTAATTAAATTAGAATAATCCTGTTCAATTTTAAGTAAGTTATTATAATATATAATTACTATAATACGGAATAGTTACAATTATAGTTGATATAGTTAACATATAAGAGCCAGTTCAGCGTCGTATAAATTATAAATATAGCTATTACAATAGTAAAAATAATTTTTACTATGTTAAAATAATTCTGGTTAGATTTTAATATTTTTGATAAGTTATTAAAGAATATTTTAATATAATTTTATTTAAATAAAAATTATAATAGTGTTTTGTTTTTTTTAACCTTTGACAATAATAAAATTTATAAAAACGTTTTTTTTTTTTTTTGCCTTAAATAACCCTCCCATGTCAAGCAAACAGGCCTCACGATCCATCCCACGCAATTAAACTATCACTCGAATTAATAAAAAAAAATTAAAGAGTTCCATTACATTAAAATAGGGGTGTTAAAAATAATCTGATTAGCTAATCTCATCCAAGTCAATGTGAAAATATCATAATATGGTTGGCCATTTAGAGTTTAACCCAAAATCGGATTCGGAAAATTTTTTAGGTGGAATTGGATTCATATTCATGTGAATTGACCTGAATTAAATTGATGTTAGCTTTTTATTTTCATTTAAAAATCATTTATTTTACTAATATATTTTTAAAATATTATTATTATTATTATTATTATGTATTTTAAAATTTTATTTAATTATTTTATTAAAGAATAAAATAATGATATAGTTTAGTAAAAGAATCCATGGGATTAGCGAATTGAATTTGAGTTTATGATTTTCAATTTGATTGAATATTTTTGGTAATAGCTCTGTTTCAAGGGAATTTTCAATCCGATCGGAAACATCCGACCCACCATTACGAGGAGGAACCGGCGCTGTCTCATGTGTGATGTGACTCGCCTCGAAGGAGAGAGTAAGGAAGCTGGCTTGGAATCGTTTGGTATGCAATCAACGTCAAAAAAAAGTTTCCTTAGAGCGCAGAGTGGAACACCTCAGTTTCTGATTGCTTCGAGATTCATTGCAGATCTGCACATTCCAGTGGAGGGATGCGATCGACCTTTAGGGCGTTTTTGGATTCTTTTCGGTACGATAGACGGATACAGGACGGCGGTGTTGTTTCCGATCGGAGATCGGTCGTTCCTTTCGACCACTTTGCCGCCGGTGATTTCGGTGTTTATCGAACCTCTTCAGCGGAAAAGCTTGAGATCAATCGGCTTTGAGAGGGTCGGAGAGACTGGTATGTTGTTCGCCCACTTTTCCGATCGATGAAATACCATAGAGTGTTGTTTTTCTCCCTTTTTAAGTGTTTGTCGATCGACTTATGAGGTGTTTTTTTTGCTGGAAAATCTCTCTCTTCTCCTACATCCAATAATCCAGCAATCTCCGTCTGCAGCGAGGGAGGTTGCTCGTCGGTCGGATTTCACCTTCGTCCTGCTTCTCTAATCGCCAGTATCAAATTCGGTAGATCCAAGCACCGACTTCTTTGTTCTAAGATTTGTAATGTTGTCTTTCAAATTTTTAAACCAATGAAAAAAAAGTGTTGTGCTTTGATACCTATGGTCGATCATATGCCCCTGTAAATAAACTATAAGATGAAACTGCAAATTCGCATTTATCTTTTTTCGAATTAGATGCCAAACTATCGTTTGTTGAAACTTTCTCCCAATTCTTGTAGAGTTATGTGCTTTAGGGTTTCTGTAAATGGCATCCTTAGTCCCCGGTGTCCTTATCAAGCTCCTGCAGCACATGAATACCGATGTGAAGATCGCCGGAGAGCATCGCTCTTCCCTTCTTCAAGTTGTGAGTATCGTCCCTGCCCTCTCTGGAAGTGATCTCTTCAACAACCAAGGGTTTTATCTCAAGGTCTCTGATTCTTCCCATGCAACATTTGTCTCCCTGGCCGATGAGCACAATGACCTCATCTTAAGCGACAAGATCCAGCTCGGTCAGTTCATTCATGTCGATCGCCTTGAGGTCGGCTCCCCGGTTCCCATTCTGAAGGGTGTGAGACCACTTCCTGGTCGTCACCCCTGTGTTGGGAACCCTGAGGATCTCGTCGTCACCAGTTCTCTTTGTTTTCTTAATTCGGATAAACTGAAGCCGTCCAGTGACTCAAAGAATAGCAGCAACACATCCTCAGAAAACGCAAAGGGGAAATTGGTGATATCCAAGTTAACTACAAAAACGCAGAAGGCAGAAAGGAAAAGGATTCAGCTTTCTAAGTCTAGCTCTCTGCTCTCAAAACGACCAGTTATTGGCAAATTGGGCAAGAAAGACATGAGTTTGGGATCAAGATCAATGAACTCAAGGTCGATACCTTCGTCTCCAAGTAGTGTGTATTCTTTGCCTGCCTCTTTTGAGAAATTCTCTAGTGAGGTTAAGAAGCATGCAAGAGCGAAAGGAGTAGAAAAGCGGGCATTGTCAAGAGTGAGTCTGTTGGAGAAGGCAGCAGCTTCCATGTTGAAAGTGACATCTGCCGGCAGGAAGCCTACTGCTGGAAATTTCTTGGCGAATTTTGCGCCCACCATTGAATTAGGGCCAAAAGCTTTGAGAAAGAGCTGGGAAGGGAATCTGGACACTAGGGGAAGACATACTTCTACCTCAAAATGTGGCAAACCGACTGCAAAATCTGAATCCAGAAGTGCTTCTGTGAGTTCAATATCTAACTTGATCATCTTGTACCTTGAGCTGTTGTCATTCACTATAACCACTATTTCAATGCTCAATGACATGTAAATAGCTAATTTAATATCAGGATTTATACTTTTATCATGGCTATTTTGTGCTTGTGCTGAATATATTTGGCAGAAATATTAATTCTGTAGTCTCAAGCTCTACAGATAGGTAATCTTGTATAGTATATACTTACTGCATTGGTCCAACAGAAGACCTGAAACAACAAGGACAGATACATTTTTTTCAGCAAATGTATCATGAATATGTTTTGACTGAAAGTGAAATATACTTGTTTCTGATCTCTTAGCAGTTAGCATTAATTTTTCTGGTTTGCAGGCTCCTCGACAGAAATCATCAAAAAACGAGACATCATTAGCTAAGGAGGATAGCAAACTTCAAACTCCTACAAAGAAAGTGATCGCAAATGGTCCTGGAGAGGATTCTGACAAAGTAGCTAAACAGAGTCATGTTTCGAAAAAGCCTTCAGAGACTAGTAACAGTCTGAGTAACTTCGTGAAGGTTGAAACAACTAAAAGGAACTGGACAGATGACAGTATTTCATGGCAGTCACTTCCATCGTCTCTAGCAAAACTAGGGAAGGTATGATGATAATTTATATTAACATCTAAGTGGTAAAGGGACATGAACAAGTGTGATTCTCAGGAGCTTTTGAAGTATAGGGATGCAGCACAACAGGCTGCAGTAGAGGCTATGCAAGAAGCTTCTGCCGCTGAGAGCTTGATTCGTTGCTTAAGGTAAATTGCTCTGGTTTTTAAAATGTTATTGAAGTACGAGATTTTTTTTTTTTTTTTTGCTGAATTATCTGAATGTTTGTCAATGTGAATGTTCACATCTCGTTTGGAATTGCTGCTCATATGTGTTAGTTGCTTCTTGCTTCCCACATGCAGCATGTACGCGGAGCTGAGTGGCAGTGCCAGGGAAGAGAACCCGCAGCCGGCCGTGGCTCAGTTCCTCGCCTTCCAGTCCTCCCTCTCCCGTGCCGCGGCCGTTGCCGACTCTCTCTCTAAGTCCAGGTCTCAATCCGTGGCCGCAGCTTCGTCAGGCGGATCCCCTGATCCAATCCCAGAAGAAGTATTGAAAATCTCCAGGAGCAATCGCCGCCGCGCCGGCTCCTGGGTCAGCGCAGCACTCGCCACCGAGCTCTCCCCTTTCTCCCTCTACAACCGCAAGAACCTCACCGCGGCCTCCCCGACGGCGGCTGTGGTACTCGAGGGCCCGTCCAAAGCTTCCTCAGCAGCAGCGGCGGCGACCTCCAAGGCCTCGTTTCAGTCAAAATCCAGGTCATTCGCCGTGGCTCCTGGCAATGGGAAGACGAAGGGGCCGGCGCCACCGTCGCTGCTGCTGGAATGGGAGCGCGGAGGAGGGCTGGAAGAGGGAGCCGAACTGGCACGCGTGCTGAGGGAGGACGCGCAGTCGTGGTTCCTGGCGTTCGTGGAGAGGTTCCTCGACTCGGACGCGGCCACGGTAGAGCCGTCCGACCGGGAGCAGGTGGCCACGATGCTGTCACAGCTCAAGAAGGTGAACGACTGGCTGGAGGCGGTCAGCCGACGAAAGAGGGAAGGCGATACCGACTTGCAAGAGGACGGCGAGGGTCCAACCTGCGTACCGCCTGAGACGGTGGAACGTTTGAGGAAGAAAATTTACGAGTACCTCCTCACCCACGTCGAATCCGCAGCGGTCGCACTTGGTGGCGGCGGCGGCGGCGTCCCGACCGCTACCCCGCCCCATCCTGCGGCGGGTAGCGGAGGGCGGCTGAGCCGCCGGAAGGGGTGACAGAGACTTGTGGCCCCACGATTCCCGATGCAGGTGACAGCCGTCTCTCTCTATCTATCTTTTCCACGTGTTCTGTTTTGGTGTGTTTACATGTCCAAATCCTATTGCGGATACCGCTGTTGCGTGGTCTAATTTACACGAGGGCCTGCGACGGATCTCCGAGCATCCCAAGCTCAAGAAGAGATATAGAACCCATTCGTTATTTACTCTTTGGTCATCTCCCATTTCCTTTTCATCTCAAACTTCAATATATATATATGAAAAAAATATATAGAGAGAGATCTTTATTAAGATCATGGTAGCTTCCCTAAACACACAAAAGATATCAATATCGTTTCAAAAACCAGAGAATTAAGGAGTAGAATCCTTCTAAAATATAAAGAACCTAGGGGAAGGGTAGATGGTATGTGTCTCATCATACTAGCCACATGAACTTAGAAGACATTTTGTGGTACCGCCTCAATTTCTTTTTCTTTTTATGTGTGCTTGTTGTATCATGGAGGAGTATATTGCTCTTTGCGAATGAATTCATTCGTGTTTGATGTTTGAATTATTCTTTCTTATTTATTCGAAATCGATAGCTCGGCTTGTTTCAATTGTAGCAATAGATGGTCTTGAAATGCATAATTGTTTTTTCTTAGATTTAGTTTGACCCCATTAATATAATTTTCTCTGATACCATCTTTCACTCTTTTGCATCTTGTATTGTCAATAAACCAAGTCATTATCGACAAGTCATTAGATTTCATATGTAGAAGTGTTGCTTTAATAGTTAGGATTAAAAAGGAAGAAGTCTCTCTGTCTTAGATGGGGGAGTGTCTATTTAGTAGCTATGAAATACCTTATATTCCAAGTGAGTTTTTCTGTCCCTCTCTGATTATTATATAAACTTGCCTACGTTCTTTTGTTTGGTCATGTTGTGTAGTTTTGCCCTTGTTGAAGCTTGTTTCGTGCCATTAGATCTCTCAAAATGCATCAATTTGTCGTATTGAGTCACTTAAATTTGTTTGTCTAATTAGTATTGAGTATTCAAACCGAACCGAATTAATTGGAATTGAACAAATCAATTTTTTTTAAACTAGTCAAATTGACCAATTTTTTTTTAATAAAAATCAAATAAATTAAATCGACAAAATATCAATTAATTTAATCGAAAATCGAATTAATCGAATTTTTTTTTTATCAATGATCGTATCATAAGAAATTTATCGATTATGATCTTGTCCGAGAACGGAGATGCTTGAATTGCCAATAATGCACTGTTCTTAGTGGTTATTAGGAGGGTGACGTAGTTCTCGACCTGCGAAGAAAAACACTTAAAAAGGATGGGTTAGAATAACGACTAGGAATGTACCCGACGAGGCCTCTCCGATGCCCAAGTAAGCTCTACTCGAAATTAGGGTTTAGAAAGTCATGTGTATAGGATCGGAAAGACGCTAGAGAAGGAGGCGTGAATAGCATTCATCGAAAAATTGAAAGCGAATTAAAAATAAGTACCTAGCAGAAAGGGAAACAAAAGACAATGCTAACACAAGCTAAGTTTTACTTGGTTCGGAGCATTCGACGACTCCTACTCTAAGACCCACATTCGTCAAGAGCTTTCGTTGGGCAATCATTATCAGTTCGCGAAAAGTGTTACACAAGTTGAGAACAAGAACTGGAAATACTAAAGTTACCGATAAACAGAAAGGAAACAAAATACAATCTCTTGTTCCGCGAACTTTGGAGTAGCCTTTCGGTGTTGTCGGAGCCTTTTCGGAACAACACGCAAGAGAAAAACTTATAGTAGTTGTTGTTTTGAAGCTCTTGTTCAAAGACCTTTAAATAGGCCAATCCTAGGTGGCTGGACCACGTGGCTCGGCCAGTCGACGCGCTCCACATCAGCTTATGGATGAGTTTTCGGGTCCAAGCGCCTAGACCGACTTCGGGCGCCCAGACCGCCCAGGTACCTGCGGCACTCGTCCATGCAAGCCTGGTTCGAGCGCCCAGGCAATGGAAAATATATTTACCCTGGAAAATAGATTTAGCACAATATAATAAAATAGTAGTAGCTAGTAATTAGATCTCGTCTCCTCGAGACCAGAATCTAGTCAGAGTCTCAACTTAGGTTTCCGAAATGGACCTAAGCTGGACCAACGTCTACAGTTCCCTTAACGAGAAATACGTCCTCACAGGATCTCTCCTCCAGTTGCTTACCTCCACTTACCAATTGCAGTCACTTAATTTGTTTTTGACCCACTAGGCCTTCTCGCCAGTTGTCAGGTTTGCATACCTAACTGGACTTCGGTCAATTGTCAGGTCTCGCAGACCCAACCGAACTTCTCACCATATATTGAACCCCGTGGACCTATCTGGACTTCCGACCAACAATCGGGTCCTGCGAACCTAGCTGAATTTCAGCCTGGTATCAGATCCTTCAGACCAGTCAACTCCTGCATACTTGGTAGAAGGGTTAGTCAAACAACACATCTAACTTTAACCTATTTGTTATACATTAAAACCAGATTATTAGTGTAACTTGTACCAACAATCTCCACCTTTGTTGATGTAATGATAATCTGGGTTAAAGTTAGAAAAATAAATGCAAATAAGCATGAAAATTTTAAAGTGAGTTGATTTTTCTAACCTAATCCATTATCCTCCCCATTTGACATACATTAAAAAATTAATACATAAAGCATAAAATAATAAAGGTTTAACAAAAAATTACTTTGCAAACATAATTTTTAAAATTTCAAATAATGTACTTTAAATAATTTTGAAAATAAGTGTTTGAAAACCAATTATCTTAACTAGAAAGTGTTAATCTTTTTAAAGAAAAATTTTCAAGTAATGTTTTTTTTTAAAAAAAAATTATAAAGGTAAAGATTTAGGTTCATTTTAGGAAGGATTAAATGTTTCAAAAATAATTTATACAATATTGATTTTGTAAAAAAATATTGGGAAATAAATTATAAAGAAAAATATTTTAAAATATTTAACTTTTTTTTAAAAATATTTTGTAAGGATAATTTTTATGAGAATTTTGCAAATAATTTTTTGAACATTTCAAAATAATTTCCAAAGTGTTTTTACATAATATTTTCAAAGAACTTCCAACAAAGTTTTTAAAACAATTTTCAAAATAGGTTTCGAAATACGATTTTGAAAACAAACTCTTCGAAATACGGTTTTCTTAAAAAAATTTTAAGGAAGATTTTAAAAAAAGTTTTCAAAAATATAAAAGACATGTTTCAAATAAGCACTTTTCAAAAATACTTTCTAAGTCATTCATTCTCAAAGTAATTTTACAGAAATATTTTAAGAAAGACTTTTAAGGTGAAAGATTCTCAAAATAAAAAAAATTTAAGGAAAAATTCTCTAAATAAGATTTTCTAAATAAATTTTAAAAATAAATTCTCGAAGAAAAAAATTTTAAAAAAGTTTAAGGGACAGTTTTCAAAGAAAATTTTGAAAACATTTTCGATCCTCCCCCGAACCTATATTTCTTAAAAATATTTATTTAAATGTTTAGTTTTTTTCTACTAATTATCAGAGGATAGTAGTGTTCACTTGGTTAGTTAAGTTAAGTATTAATGTCGAGTTGGAAATTACCGAAAGAGGACTACTTAATTTGATTAATGTACTATTATATTTTTCGCCCAGACTTATGTTGATGCACTGATATAAGCATCTAAAGTCCAGGTAAGAGGCCTAGGAATCTCACTCCATTCTATATTTGTGAATGCACAATCAAGGTAAATCTAATGTGTTTGTGAGATGTTCGATTCCTAGATCTATAGGAGCATGCTTTCTATGGGTACGATCTAGACTAAGGCTAAAATAATTTTTGCAACACTAGGGAAATGAGAAAATTTTAAAAACATGAATAATTTTCCTAGAATTTATAAATCATTTTAAAATTTATTTGATAATAAAAGTCTTAGTCTATCATGCACATTTCCAGTCGTCTTCGTAAATGACTGATTTCGGATCCTAGTAGTGGTTTAGTGAAAATGTCAGTCAAATTTAACTTGGACTCAACATAGTTGAGTTCAATGTTTGGCGACGTGATATCTAATAAAGTGATCTTTAATTTCAATGTTTGGTTCTTGAATGATGTACTGGATTTTTGATTAAGTTAATTGACCTAATATTATCAATATAGATTTTTATATTTTTATATTCTAAGTTAAAGTCTTTTAATGTGTGCATCATCCATAATAGTTGTGCTACACACTCATCCATTGCTATGTACTAGGGTTCAGTAGTAAATAAAGCAACACAGTATTATTTTCTACTAAACTAGCTGAAAAGTGATGATCCAAGTAATTGATATCTACTACTTGTACTTTTACAATCTAGTTTACAACCTACATAATCGGAGTCTGAGTAGCCTATTAGTTCAAAATTAGGTGTTCTATGATACTAAATTCCTACATTTGTTGTTCCCTTTAAATATCTAAAAATTCTTTTTGCATTAGTTAAATGGGATTCCTTAGCACAAGTTTGATATCTAGCTAGCATACATACTAATTGCAAACAAGATATTAGGTCGACTTGCAGTTAAGTATAAAAGAATGCCTATGATACTCCTATAGTATTTTAGGTCTACGGATGTTCTATTTTGGTCACTAGCTAAGGTTGTGTTAGTTGTCATTGGTGTTTTTATTTCTTTGGTATTTTCCATTCCGAATTTTTAAGTAATTCTTTGATGTATTTTTGTTGGTAAACATAATTTCCTCCATTAGTTTGTTTAATCTGTAATTCTAAAAAGTAAATTAGTTTACCTACTAGGCTCATTTCAAATTCTTGTTCCATTAAGGTTATAAATTTTTATAAAAATTCTGA
Source organism: Zingiber officinale (assembly GCF_018446385.1). Classification (NCBI taxonomy): domain Eukaryota; kingdom Viridiplantae; phylum Streptophyta; class Magnoliopsida; order Zingiberales; family Zingiberaceae; genus Zingiber; species Zingiber officinale. Next base: position 123,204,771 of record NC_055989.1, read on the forward strand.
GTTCGTTGAACCAAAGATTATGTCGTCTATATATATTTAGGCTATAAAGATATCTTGTTTGACTGATTTTACAAACAAAGTTAGATCAATTTGACCTTGGTTGAACCCTTTGGAGATTAGGTAGGAGGTAAGCCTCTCATACCAGGCCCTAGGCGATTGTTTAAGACCATACAAGGCTTTCTTAAGTTTAAAGACATGATGATCTATATTTTCAAACTCAGGTGGTTGACTTACATAAACCTCTTCTTTTATTAGCCCATTTAAGAATGTAGATTTAACATCCATTTGATAAAGCTTAAAATCTTTATGGGTTAAATAGCTCAGTAGCATTCTAATAGATTTAAGTCTGGCCACTGGAGCATATGTTTCTGTAGGATCGAAAAGAATTTAGATATCTCCACAATTACATGATATTGTCCACTTTGAGCCTAAGCCCTCATGGTTTTGCTCTTGGGCTCTTTCCAAAAGGCCTTATGCCAAATGGAGATATCTTTCTCTTATAAACTCATGATCTTTCCCATGTGTTTTCAATGTGGGACTATGTTTGCAATCTTGCAACACCAACAATCCCCCCTCAAACAAAGGACCACAGGCTTCCCATGTTCAATCCTCGATCAACCAGGTCTTCCTGCCCCTCGGTCCACCCGACCTACTAGGACTTCCTTACTTAGCCGCAACTAGAACTTCCTGCCCGGTGTCTGGTCCTCTTGATCCGAACATAGGAGCCCCCACTTTCTTTGTTCGAGGTCAATATTGTACCCACATGGCTCAATCAAACCATAGCTCTTGTGCACAGTCGGCGGTTAAACCTTCTGGCAGTCTGGGCTCTGATACCAATTGTAGGATCGAAAAGAATTTAGATATCTCCACAATTGCATGATATTGTCCACTTTGGACCTAAGCCCTCTGGTTTTGCTCTTGGGCTCTCCCCAAAAGGCCTCATGCCAAATGGAGATATCTTTCTCTTATAAACTCATGATCTTTTCCATATGTTTTCAATGTGAGACTATATTTGCAACCTTGCAACACCAACAATTTCATCATAGTCAAGTCACTCTACTTGACTAAACCCTTTAGCTACTAGTCTAGCCTTGTTTCTAACAATTTTCCTATTTTCACTTAGTTTATTTCTGAATACCCATTTTATTTCTATTACCTTTTTATTATCAGGTAGTGGCACTAAGTCCCAGATTTTATTTCTCTCAAATTGGGTCAGTTTTTCCTGTATGGCTATGATCTAGTCTGGGTCGAGTAGGGATTCTTCTACTATTTTGGGTTCGATTTTAGAAATTAGAGATATTTGACTTAGGTTTTTGAAAGATGATCTAGTCTGAACTCTTAGGTCTGGGCCACTTATAATTTGTTCAATTGGGTGGTCAGAGCTGACTCTTATTGTTCTAGGCGATGTTTGTTCTTGTGGTTGATTTTGTTCAACTTCATATTCGTCTATTGGATTTTCACTTGCTCCGCCTAGATCAATGCTCGCTCTAGTGAAATCAATTGGTTGGTATTGAGGTTGAGTTGAGTTAAGTTCTTTAAGAGTAGTAATTTCGTCAAACTTTACATTAGTTGTTTCCTCAATTCTTAGAGTATTTTTATTGTAAACTCTATATCCTCTACTGTTTAGGGAGTACCCTACAAAGATTCCATTTTCTACTTTTGAGGTAAATTTTTCCAAATATTCTTATGCATTTAATATGTAAACAGGACACACAAATATCTTAAAGTATTTTATATTAGGTAATTTATTATAGTAAATTTCAAATGGGGTTTTATTATGTTTTTTATTTATTGTTGTTCTATGTTGTACATAGCAAGCTGTACTAACAGCTTCTTCCCAGAGATATTTTTTTTAATTGGTACTCATTAAGCATTATTCGAGTGATTTCTTGGAGAGTTTTATTTTTTTCTTTCCACTATTCCATTTTGTTAAGGAGTATTTCAATATGAGAATTCTTGATGGCATCCATTTTCTAAGTAGAATTTAGTAAATCTATGGGGTTTTAATTCTCCACCATTATCACTCTTAATTCTTTTGATTTTTGTGTCTTTTTTATTTTCATTTTGTTTACGAAAATTGTTAAATATTTCAAATATTTCATCGTTATGTTTTAAGAATTTTACCCAAGTGAATCTTGAGTAATCATCAATTATTACTAGATAGTATAAGTTTCTATTTATGGATTTAATCCCATGTGAGTCAAATAAATCTAAGTGTAATAATTCGAGTGTTGAATTAGTTTGAATTTGATTAGTTGGTTTGTGAGTTGATTTGGTCTGTTTTCCTTGTTGACAAGTATTACAAATTGTTAAGTCTAAATTAGGTAGTTTTGGTAATCTTCTAACTAAATCATTTAATTTAGTGAGGTTCTAAAATTAGTGTGGGGCATTCTCCTATGCCATAGTCAGGTTTCCTCTTTATGTGTCAAGTGACACTTAAGTAAGGAGCTGTCTAGGTTAATTATATAAATGTTATTATTTCTAAGTCATTTCAATTTTATTATAGGGTCTTTGATATGTTTAATTAAGAATTCAGTAGATGTAAACCTAACCTTAAATTCAGAGTCATACAATTGACTAACACATAGTAGATTAAATTTAAATTTTTTAACAAGGAGTAGTTTATTAATAATAAAATTAGATTCTAATTAAATGTTACCTATTTCAATTACCTTCAGTTGGTCGTTGTTTCTAAAGGCAACTGCTCCTTATCTTTTGTAGGTCAACTTTGTGAACATTGTATGATCCTCGATCATGTGTCGGGAGAAACCACTGTCCAATATCCATTTAGATTCCTAAGAATTAGAAGAAACAAGCTTTTAGTTCAAGTGCAAATTTTTAATTTAATTTGATTTAATTTAAATTTTATCCTTATTCATCTCACCTAGTTAAGTTTTTAGACAAGGGATTCTATGATTTATGAGATAAGTTAGGTAGAATTTTAGGGTTTGGTTTAACTTGTATTAGATTTAAGTTTAACTTTGAATTCAACAAACAGACATTCTTTAGATAAACTTCTAAGTTGTGGTGAGTCACATAGACATTATTAGAGTAACCACACCTTCAAGGTTTTCTAAATAGTCCTATCCACTGAACTTAATAACAAAACTTTGGTCTAACCAGCTAGGATTGGTAAGGGGTAGCTTCAGTTAGTTCCACTAAGCTAAATGCACCAGGTTGAAGTCATATCTTCCTAGACATTCATAGACATAGTTTCCCTAACCTACTATCATCTAAAACTTCTCCAGTACTATCTTTCAGGTTAAACTTTTATCTCTTTTTGATCTAATCCTAATTACCCTGTTGGGTAACTTATTATTTTAGAGGTGCCAACTAATTTGGAGTCTCCTCCTGAATTATTAAACTTTTTTATTTAGGTTTTAAGTTTATGTCGATTATTTTTGTAGTTAAAATAAACTTGATAGTAATTTAAATTAGCTTTGAAGTTATTTGATTTGAATTTATTTTTTTATTTAATTTTGAATTATTTGATTTGATTTTGATTTTTAAGTTTGGAATTTAACTTTTAAGGTTTATTTTGGTTTAGTTTTGAGTTACTAGGTTTATTTGGATTTGATTTTAGATAATAAATTTTATTTTTTAGGCACATAGAATTGATTGAGTCCTACTTGCGTAATTATGCACGCTTTCGGAACCCAAGCTTTAGTTAGGTTTTTGTTTTGGCTTATAAGTGATATAAAAGTTTTGTTTGTTGAGCTGGACTTGTGTCCAAGCCCAGACTTATTGTATACAACTTTTTGAAGTTTAAGAATTAAATCTAAATTTTTTGATTTGGTGGTAAAAGTTTCTAATAATCCTTTAAGTTTATTGATTTCACTTTTTAAATTTGTGTTTTCCGCCTTAAGTTTTATATCTTGATTTGGATTTCTATTTTTAATTTGCTTCTTGAGGTGTTAATTTTCCTCAAGAAGTGATTCAGTTTGTTTTTCATGTTTAATTAATTTTTTATTCAAACATGCAACTATTCTAAAAAATTTGGAGGTTAAGATAGAAGATACCTCGTTCGAACCTTCGGAAACGAGTGTGGACTCGTGGCTTGATTCATCTTTGGACTCGTCGTCTTGCTCTAACTCGCTTTCTGCTTCCGGTTCTGTTGCCATCAGTGCGAGGTAGTTGTGATGCCTCTGATCTTCGACATCCGATTCTTCTGAAGATGATTCGTCCTACGTCGCCTTGAGTGTCGTCTTCCTTTTGGTTGTTTTAGATTTGTCCTCTTTCATCTTCGAACACTCATGCTTGTAGTGTACTTTCTTGTTACACCCGTAGCATGTGATCTTCGCCTTCGTGTCATTTGATTTAATTACCTTTTGTAGGTCCTTCTTCGAGAAATTGTTCTTTCTTCTTGTGAACATTTTTATGACCATGTTTACGAGTTGTTCTTCTTCATTTTCTGAGCCAGATTCTGGTTCTGGTTTGTTCTTGTGTTTAGTTTCTTTTGAGGAACTTGCAAAAAGTGCAATACCTTTCTCGACATGCTTTGAGTTAGTTTGTTTATAGAGTTTAAGTTCATAAAACAACTCATCTAATTTTAATTTAGATAAATTCCTCAAGATTTTGTAAGCATCCACGATGGATACCCACAGTGCATTTCAAGGAAACACGTTTAGAACATACCTTATCAAATCTCGGTTCTCCATCTAATGGTCGATTGTATAGAGCCCGTTGAGGATATCCTTTATCCTCACGTGCAATTGACTAACAAATTCTCCTTCCTATATTTTTATGTTAAATAATTTATTTAAAAATATATCCCTTTTTGTTACCTTTACGTCGTTGGTTCCCTCGTATAGTTCTATGAGTTTATCTCATAGCTCCTTCGCATTTTCGTGTGGGCTGACGCAGTTCAATTCTTCCTTCGTTATCCTGCAATGGATTGTGTTGAGGGCGTTGAAGTCAATATGGGTCATTTTCTTCATCTCTGGATTCCAATTTTCAGAGTTTATTGGAATTCCAATGTTGTGGTCAATTGGGGCCTTGTATCCTTTGATGACGCTGAACCATTGATCGAAGTCAATCTTCAAGTATATCTCTATTTACTTTTTCCAGTACGAAAAATCATCACCGTTAAAGAGGGGAGAAAGAACGGTGTCGTATCCCTCGTTTTGGGGCCATGAACCCTGTACACAAAAGAAGGAAAGAAAAAAAAAGTCTCACGACTAGATCTTGGATTAGCAGTATGGGAGAAACATAAGGGTATTAAGGCTCGACTGATGTTGCACCAAATCAGAGCAGTTTGCAACAAAAAATTTATCCAAAGAACTAATTGTACCAATTTGGATTTTATCGAGAAAGTTTTAAAAAAATGAAAGACAAGTATTAAAAGCAAGAAAAATCACCCCTTACCTGATTGGTGGTTACACCAAATCAGAGTGGTATCAGCTCTGATATCACTTGTAGGATCGGAAAGGCGCTAGAGGGGGGTGAATAGCGTTCGTCGAAAAATCAAGAGCAAATTAAAAACAAGTACGTGGCGAAAAGGGAAACAAAAGGAAATGCTAACACAAGCCAAGTTTTATTTGGTTCGGAGTCTTCGATAACTCCTACTCCAAGGACCACACTGTTAGCATCCTTCGTACGGAGGCTAGAGAGGGGGGTGTGAATAGCCGACCCCAAATCGTCGTTTCTTTCTACAAAACGTGTTAGCGCAGCGGAAAATAAACACAGAAACGAAAGGGAAAGAAGACAAACCTCAAACAAACCGATGTAACGAGGTTCGGAGATAAACTCCTACTCCTCGGCGTGTCCGTAAGGTGGACGAAGCCTGTCAATCCGTCGGTGGATGAGTCCCCGGAGAACCGGCTAATAAATGCTCCTTGTTGGTGGAGAAACCTCGCCACAATACTTGTAACAACAAGAAAGGAGTACAAGGAAAGCAAGAAGCAAGTACAAACAACAATATGAATGCAACACTCGCTTGCCTTCTCTGTCGACCGGAGGCGATGAAGCAGCAACTTCACAACCCAACTGCAGCAGCTGAATCGAAGCTCACGCGAAGCTTCGGAAGCGAGCTCAACAAAGCTCGTAACCTCGAGCACGTAAGAAAAGCTTCAATCCAAGGAAGAAGAAGAAGAAGAAGTTCGAGGCTCGCAGCAGCAGCCCTCCTTTTATAACTCGCAAAAGAGAACAAAAAGAAATGTATGGGTCTCGCTATAGTTCGATCGGTCGTGGACCGATCGGAGGATGCCTGATCGGTCCATGGGGTACAACACATCAGGTTTCCTCCCGATCGGTCCGTAGACCGATCAGCTTCTTCTCCCGAACTTTCGCCTCGATCGTTGTCCGATCGATCTCCGCACCGATCGATAACCCATGAGGCTACGATGAGTTACCGATCGGTCCGGTGACCGATCATGCTATCCATGTAGATCACCGATCGGTCCCTGCATCGATCCAAACTCCCACCCTAAACCTCGTGCTTCTACACCAACATCTCGTCAACCTTGACCTTGGTTCATCATTCCTAGCATCCGGTCACTCCCTGACCTGCTAGAATTCTCCACCAAGTGTTCGGTCAATCCTTTGACCCACTTGGCTTTCCTCTTCGTGCCAAGTATCCGATCACTCCCTTGATCTACTTGGATTTCCCAACACCGATGTCCGATCACCCTTGATCCATCCGGATTTTCCCTTGCCCGGCTTCACTCACCGTGACTTTTACCTAGCTTCACTTACTAGGGTTTTCACCGCTTCACTCACCAGATTTCCAATCTGCTTCACTCACCAGACTTCCAACCGCCCGGCTTCACTCACGAGACTTTTCCTTGCCCTGGCTTCACTCACCGGACTTTCTCGAATGCCCGGCTTCACTCACCGTGACTTTCACCTTCACCTAGCTTCACTCACTAGGATTTTCACCGCCGCTTCACTCACCAGGACGGCTTCACTCACCAGGACTTCTCACTGCCTGGCTTCACTCACCGTGACTTTTCCCGTGTCAAACTCCCTGTTTGGACTTTTCCCCGCCAAGTCTCCATACTTGACTTTTCGGTGCCAAGCTACCTGCTTGGACTTTTCCCGAATCAGGTCAACCAGGTCAACCTTGACCTAAGGTTGCACCTACAATCTCCCAAACACCTATTCTTGTCAAACATCAAGAATACAACTTTCTTCTCGTCAAACATCGTCAAACATCAAAACACAACTCGAGTCAGGTCAACTCGAGTCAGGTCAACCAGGTCAACCTTGACCTAAGGTTGCACCAACAATCTCCCCCTTTTTGATGTTTGACAAAATCCAAAATCAAGTTAGGTTAACCCGATAACCTAACTTAGGTTTTGCAATGTTCTTTCTTGAACATTCTTCCAAAACCTACACTCTCCCCCTTTGGACATCTCTCCCCCTTTTTGACACACATAAAAAAAAAGGAAATCAAAGTCAAGAGTTTCTTCCTAATGAAAGTCCCATACCTTTCATTGAAACCCTTAATTTCCCCCTTGATACTAAACTCAACACTCAACTTAGTGACAATCCCATATCACTAATCCTCAAAAGTCTTAAGGAGTAAAAACTCCCCCTAAAAGTCAACCCCCCCTTGACCATTGCACCAATAATGTCTTGGAGAGTTTCAAACCTTTAGAAACCCAAAACTCAACTCCCACATCTGAAATTTCAGACCACAGTCGAAATTCAGCAAATTCAGCACGCCTGATCGGTCACCGGACCGATCAGAACCCCTCTGGATCGGTCCCCAGACCGATCCAGCCTTCCCTGGATCGGTCCAGTGACCGATCCAATCTTGGACAGACTCGAGTTCTGATTTCCTTCTCCCGAAATTCAGAAACTCCCAACAAATTCTAGAAAATTCCAAAAATTATAAAATTTTGAGGATATATTCCTCATAACATATACTATCAAGGAAAAATAGTTTTCTATGAAAATAACTTCCATTTTCAAATCTTGATACAAAGTTCGAAAAGTTTTGAAATAGCTCAAAGTTTCAAAAACTTTGTATCACTTTGTTTAATGATGAATGCTATCACTAGAAAAGCTTCACCAAGGTTTTTCAAATAAATTTTGAAATGATTTTAAACCCTTTAATTTGGGACCACAATCTTAGGGCTATATGTACATGACTTGTACATAAGCTTTCCCTATGATCCCCAATTTCTTGAATTAGTCTCATCTAGGTACAAGAACTATGCACCTTGATCCTAACTCATTATCCTAATATCTCACACACATCTAAAGTGTATCAAACACATCCAAGTCAATTTTGATGTGAGATATGGGTTTAGGTCATCTTAGGCTAAGTTCTCATGCATTTTCTAAACACAAATTTGATCTCAATATCAAATTGTGTTTCTATCCTTAAATCAATTTAAATTGATCATTAATGCAAGATATGATGACATGCCATGAAATAATATCATAAATAGAAGCATGTGCCAATATCATGATGTCATGGCATAAAGTTTGAAACTTAAATAAACATGACATAAAACTAACCTAAGCATTATCATGACATTTCAAAAGATAAACTTAAATATGATGTCATGACATGTGAGGGCAAACAATCATGGCAAGATTTAGCATGAATAAGACATACCTAGATTACCTATCTAAGTATCCTTAGCCTTAGCTAATACTTAAGCTTTAACCCTTGATTGCCCTAATATGCCAAAATCCTAATTTTGACACTTCTTGAACTCTAGATTCATTCATGCCACTTAAAGATCAAATTTATCCTCAAATCTTGGCATGTTTCATTTTTCCTCAAGAGTTCTCTAGATTTTCCCAAATTGTGCCAATTGAAATTAACATCATCATTTTCCATGATGGCACATTTTACTCTTCCAAGGAGTAAATATCCCATTTCATTTTCAAAGGTTCCCAAAAACCTTGAAAATGCTCCTTGAGCGTCAATTTCCTCGAAGTTGGGTTAACTACCCTTCTAATCGGAGTTGACACTCTCTAACCCATCTATGGGGTAGAGAAGATGCTCCTAGGAACCCAATACCTATTTGAGCTCATTGGGTTCACTAAATATTCACTAGGGATAACTTCCCTAGCAACCCTCCTAATGACCCTCTTAGACTTTAAAGCCTTGGTCATTTGGGACTCATCAAGATCAACTCTAGGGGTGACTCCCCTTGTGACCTTGGTGATGGTCTTCCTAGCCCTAGATTTTGTTCCATAATCGAATGGAACATTATGATAAGTGGGCTTGACCACTTGGGACTTAGGTTTATGACCCAAACCTTTCTTGTCCTTGGACATTGGTTTTTGACCCTTAAACCCTAGAGATGACTTCTCCAAGTTCTTAAGAGCCTTTTCCAAAGTATCAAGTCTTGACCTCAAGACTTGATTCTCCTTCTCTAATACCTCAAGTTTTAATTTGTCATTATTCTTTGAGGCATTCCTAGGCATATGTCTAGTTGATTTGGGATTCCTACCTAGGTTTTCCTTAGCCTTAGATGAGTTAATTCTAGGGTTGGCTTTCCTAGTGTTATCCTTATCTAGGCTTACATGTTTGGCTCCTAAGCACATATATTGATTCCTAAGATTATCATGCTTATCATTCTTGACAATTGCAATAAAACTACTAGCATGAGTCTTATTATTATTGCAAGAATATGCCTTAAATGTTACCTTAGGGTTTGCCTTAGCTCCCCCTATCGACGTGCTCGGTCTCTTGTCCTTGTGAGATTGCCTCCCCCTCGGACATTGACTCCGATAATGTCCCCTTCGTTTGCATTGAAAGCACACCACGTGCTCTTTGCCTTTGCGTATCGGGACTCCGGTTTTCTTGACCTTTGGCGCCGGTGGAGTCTTCCTAACCCTCTTTGGACACTTACTCTTGTAGTGCCCAAATTTCCTACACTCAAAGCACATTATGTGTAATTTACTAGAAATTAAAATGCTTGAGTTACCTAGGTTTGAGGATGGATGAACGCTCTCTCCTTCATCCCTTCCGGAGGTAGAAGCTTCTTCTTCTTGCTCCGAACTTAAAGAAGAACTCTCCTCTTCTTCTTTAGATGTTGAGTGGCCCTCAACTTCTAAATCCATTCCTCCATGATGTGAACTCCTTGGCTCACTTGACTCCTCTTCATGACTTGAAGTGGAGTTCTCCTCATGGAACTTTGCCAAGTTATTCCACAACTCCTTGGCATCGTTATATCCACCTATCCTACACAAAACATCATTAGGTAAAGAGAATTCAATGATTTTCGTTACCTCATCATTGATGGTTGATTGGTGGATTTGCTCCTTGGTCCACTCCTTCTTCTCTAGGGTTTCTCCTTTCTTGTCCATAGGAGGCTTGAAATCTAATTGAACACAACTCCAATTTTCAAGGTTAGTCATAAGAAAATACCTCATTCTTACCTTCCAATACGCGAACTCGCAGCACTCGTAGAAGGGTGGAAACGTGATGTCTTCTCCGAGTCGATCCATTCTCTAGCTTGTGCTCCCACGGGTGTTAATCCGACGAAGAGCGCGCCTCGCTCTGATACCACTTGTTAGGATCCTTCGTACGGAAGCTAGAGAGGGGGATGTGAATAGCCGACCCCAAATCGTCGTTTCTTTCTACAAAACGTGTTAGCGCAGCGGAAAATAAACACAGAAACGAAAGGGAAAGAAGACAAACCTCAAACAAACCGATGTAACGAGGTTCGGAGATAAACTCCTACTCCTCGGCGTGTCCGTAAGGTGGACGAAGCCTATCAATCCGTCGGTGGATGAGTCCCCGGAGAACCGGCTAATAAATGCTCCTTGTGGGTGGAGAAACCTCGCCACAATACTTGTAACAACAAGAAAGGAGTACAAGGAAAGCAAGAAGCAAATACAAACAACAATATGAATGCAACACTCGCTTGCCTTCTCTGTCGACCGGAGGCGATGAAGCAGCAACTTCACAACCCAAACGCAGCAGCTCACGCGAAGCTTCGGAAGCGAGCTCAACAAAGCTCAGAACCTCAGAGCACAGAAGTAGAAGCTTCAATCCAAGGAAGAAGAAGAAGAAGAAGAAGTTCGAGGCTCGCAGCAGCAGCCCTCCTTTTATAACCTGCGAAGAAAACGAAGAAACACAGAAGAAATCTAGCCGTTGCGTCGCAACGGCTAGTGCCTGGATCGGTCTGTGGACCGATCAGGCTCCATGTGGATCGGTCCACAGACCGATCCATTTCCTAGCCTTCGCTTCTGTTCCTTCTCTGATCGGTCCATGGACCGATCAGGGAACCTCCTGATCGGTCCATAGACCGATCAGCTTCTTCTCCGAACTTTTGCGCCTCGATTGTTCGATCGGTCTCCGCACCGATCGATAACCCATGAGGCTATCGATGGTTACCGATCGGTCCGGTGACCGATCATGCTATCCAGTTAGTCACCGATCGGTCCCGCACCGATCCAAACTCCCACCCTAAACCTCGTGCTTCTACACCAACATCCGTCAACCTTGACTGTTGGTTCATCATTCTAGCATCCGTCACCCTTGACCGCTAGAATTCTCCACCAAGTGTTCGGTCAACCTTTGACCCACTTGGCTTTCCTCTTCGTGCCAAGTATCCGATCACCCCTTGATCTACTTGGATTTCCCAACACCAGATGTCCGATCACCCTTGATCCATCTGGATTTTCCTTGCCGGCTTCACTCACGTGACTTTTACCTAGCTTCACTTACTAGGTTTTCACCGGCTTCACTCACCAGATTTCAACCGCCTGGCTTCACTCACCATGACTTCCAATCCGACTGGCTTCACTCACCAGGACTTTCCCTTGCCTGGCTTCACTCACCAGGACTTTCTCGAATGCCTGGCTTCACTCACCAGGACTTTCACCTTCACCTAGCTTCACTCACTAGGATTTTCACCTGGCTTCACTCACCAGGATTTCCCGACTGCCTGGCTTCACTCACCAGGACTTCTCCGACTGCCTGGCTTCACTCACCAGGACTTTTCCCCGTGCCAAACTCCCTGTTTGGACTTTCCCCGTGCCAAGTCTCCATACTTGGACTTTCCGCGTGCCAAGCTACCTGCTTGGACTTTTCCCGAATCAGGTCAACCAGGTCAACCTTGACCTAAGGTTGCACCTACAATCTCCCAAACACCTATTCTTGTCAAACATCAAGAATACAACTTTCTTCTCGTCAAACATCGTCAAACATCAAAACACAACTCGAGTCAGGTCAACTCGAGTCAGGTCAACCAGGTCAACCTTGACCTAAGGTTGCACCAACACACACATGTCGAGTACTTTCGTTGGACAATCACTATCAGTTTGCAAAAAATATTACAAAAGTTGAGTACAAGAACTGGAAATAATAAAGTTATTGACAAACAGAAAGGAAACAAAATACAGTCTCTTGTTCCACGAACTTCAGTGCTGCCTTTCAATATTGTCGGAGCCTTTTCGGAGTAGCACATAAGAGAGAAACTTGTAGTAGTTGTTGTTTTGAAGCTCCTGGTTGAAGGCCTTTAAATATGCCTATTTTGGACGCCTGGAACCCCTCCGAGGGCCTGGACCACGTGGCTCGGCCAGTCGACGCACTTCACATCAGCTTGTGGATGAGTTTTTGGATCCGGGTGTCTGAACCGACTCCGGGCGCCTGGACTGACTCCAGGCTCCCGGACCTCCTGGGTGTCCGTGGCATTCGCCCGGGCGAGCCTGGTCCAGGCGCTCGAATCCCTTCCGGGTGCCCGAACTCTCCTTTTCTTCAGCAGCTTCTTCCTTGCAAAAAAGTTAGTCCAGACAATAGAAAATATATTTACCCTGCAAAATAGAGTTAGCAAAATATAATAAAATAGTAGTAGTAATTAGATCATGTCTCCTCGAGAGTAGGATCTTGTCAAAGTCTCAACTTAGGTTTTTCAAATGGACCTAAGATGGATCGACGTCTACAGTTCTCTCAACGGGAAACACGTCCTCACTGGATCTCTCCTCTAGTTACTTACCTCCACTTACCAACTGCAATCACTTGACTTGCTTTTAACCCACCAGGTTATTTCACCAGTTGTCAGGTCCTGCGGACCCAACCGGACTTCTCGCCAGATATCAAGACTCACGGACCTATATAGATTTCTCACCAGCTATCGGGTCATGCAGACCTAACTAGATTTCAGCATGGTGTTAGGTCCTTTATGTTAGGACCTTAGGATGCGGCTAGAGAGGGGGGGGGTGTGAATAGCCGACCCTAAATTCGCGTTTCTTCCTATGAATTAGGTTAGCGCAGCGGAAATAAAATAATAGAAACGAGAACGAGAAGATCAAACCTTAGACGCAGCCATGTAACGAGGTTCGGAGATGATACTCCTACTCCTCGGCGTGCCCGTAAGGTGGACGAAGCCTATCAATCCGTCGGTGGATGAAACCCCGGATAACCGGCTAATATGAACTCCTTCTGGGTAGAGAAACCTCACCACAAAGTCTTTGCAACAGCAAAACAGAGGAGTACAACAATAGAGGAAACAAACAAGAACAATAGAAATTGTAAATACACTTGCTTGCCTTCTCGTCGGAGTCCGTTGATGAAGCAGCATCTTCACGGCTCCAGCAGCTAGAAAACCAGCACGAAGCTCACGCGAAGCTTCAGCAAACCGAGAGCTCAGCAAAGCTCAAGAGGAAGAAGAAGAATTAGCAGAAGCAACTCTTACTAGTGTTGTCTTTCGTTCTTCACTGTAGAGGCCTTATATCATCTGGTATCTCCCTGCAACCTGCGAAGAAGAACAGACGAAAACAGACGAAGCAGAGATAGCCGTTGTGTCGCAACGGCTAGGCCTGGACCGATCAGGCTCCATCCTGATCGGTCCGGGAATCTCCTGATCGATCTGTCGACCGATCAGGCCCTAGGCTGATCGATCTGTGGACCGATCAGGCCCTAGGCTGATCGGTCCCCAGACCGATCCCCAACTCCCATATCGCCTTGCTTCCTTCTGTTTCATTACTGATCGGTCACCAGACCGATCAAATATCCCACAGAAACATTCTGTGTGGTTACTGATCGGTCACCAGACCGATCAGATAGCCTTGGCGTCACTGGATCGGTCTGCAGACCGATCCAGATACCCACAGCCAGCCTTATTTTCTCTCTGGTATAGAGAACGAGCTACCGAGCCCTCTCTGACCTAGTCCGGAGAACGAGCTACCGAGCCCTCTCCGACTCCATCCGGTCCAGAGAACGAGCTACCGAGCCCTCTCTGACCTAGTCTGGAGAACGAGCTACCGAGCCCTCTCCGACTCCATCCGGTCCAGAGAACGACCTACCGAGCCCTCTTTGACCTAGTCCGGAGAACGAGCTACCGAGCCCTCTCCGACTTCGTATGCCAAGCTTCCATACTTGGACTTTTCCCGTGCCAAGTCTCCATACTTGGACTTTTCCTGTCAGCTCAAGCTCTCGGTCACCAAGTCATCCTTGACTTTTCCCGTGCCAAGCTCCCTGCTTGGACTTTTCACCAGATGTCTGGTCAACCTTGACCTATCTGGATTTCCCTTGCCTGACTTCACTCACCAGGACTTTCCAACTGCCTGGCTTCACTCACCAGGACTTTCCCTTGCCTGGCTTCACTCACCAGGACTTTCACGAATCAGGTCGACTCTCCTTGGGTCAACCAGGTCAACCTTGACCAAAGATTGCACCCACAATCTCCCAAGTTTGTATTCTGTCAAACATCAGAATACAACTTTTCTACTCTCGTCAAACATCAGAATAGAACTTTTCTATTCTCGTCAAACATCAAAATACAACTCGAGTCAGGTCAACTCGAGTCAGGTCAACCAGGTCAACCTTGACCTAAGGTTGCACCAACAATCTCTCCCTTTTTGATGTTTGACAAAAACCATAATCAAGTTAGGTTAACCCGATAACCTAACTTAGGTTTTCCAATGTTCTTCCTTGAACATTCTCCCCAAACTCTAATGTTCTTCCTTGAACATTCTTTAGACATTCTCCCATTCTCCCCCTTTTTGACACACATCAAAAAGAGTGAATCAAGGTCAAGAGTTTCTTCCTAATGAAAGTCCCATACCTTTCATTGAAACCCTTAAATTCCCCCTTGATACTAAAGTCAACAATCAACTTAGTGATAATCCCATATCACTCAAGTCTTTAGAGTAAAAACTCCCCATAAAAGTCAACTCCCCCTTGACTAATAGGTAAAACTCCCCCTAAAGGTCAACTCCCCCTTGACCATTGCACCAACAATGTCTTGGAGAGTTTCAAACCTTTAGAAATCCAAAACACAAACTGTGTTTTAACTTTCAGCTGAAATTTCAGACAACACAGTCAAAAATCAGCATTTTGGCACGCCCAGCCTTTCCTGGATCGTTCACCAGACCGATCCACACTTCCCTGGATCGGTCCAGTGACCGATCCAGCATCCCCTGGACCGATCAGGGAACCTCCTGATCGATCACACATGTCTGATTTCTGATTTCTGAATTTCTTCCTCCCGAAATTCAGAAATCCCTACAAAATTACAGAAAATTTCAAAAATTATAAAATTTTGAGGATACATTCCTCATAACATATACTATCATGGAAAAATAGTTTTCTATGAAAATAACTTCCATTTTCAAATCTTGATACAAAGTTTAAAAACTTTGAAATAGTTCAAGTTTACCTCAACTTTGTATCAACTTGCTCAATGATAAATGCTATCACTAGAAAAGCTTCATCAAGGTTTTTCAAATCAATTTTGAAATGATTTTAAACCATTCAATTTAGGACCACAATCTTAGGGCTAAGTATACATGACTTGTACACAAACTTTCCCTATGATCCTCAATTTCGAATTAGGCTCATCTAGGTACAAGAACTATGCACCTTGATCCTAACTCATCATCCTAATATCTCACACACATCTAAGGTGTATCAAACACATCCAAGTCAATTTTGATGTGAGATATAGGTTTAGGTCATCTTAAGCTAAGTTCTCATGCATTTTCTAAACAACAATTTGATTTCCATATCAAATTGAGTTTTTATCCTTAAATCAATTTAATTGATCATAAATGCAAGAGATGATGACATGACATAAAGTAATATCATAAGTGAACATATGTGCCAATGTCATGATGTCATGGCATAAAGTATGAAACTTAAATAAGGCATGACATATAACTAACCTATGCATTATCATGACATTTCAAATGATAGTAAATTAGATATGATGTCATGACATGGCATATGGCAAACAATATATGACAAATAACATATAAAGGTATAGAAAATACCTAATTCTAGCTTTAGTTGCCATTTTTGATAATTTTGATCATTTTGCCATAAATTCTATATTCCTAAGTGTAATAGACCTAAAATCATATACCAAAGATTTTTAGATCACTATGTGCCAATTAGATTGACTCTAAAAAACTCCTCAAATGTGATTGGCACATCCTAATCACCTTAGGAATAATTTTTAATTTCATTTTCAAGGCTTGATTACACCTTGAAAATTCTTAAAGTGCCACCTTTTGTCATGAATAGATTAACTACCTATTCAATTAAGGTTGGCACACTCTAATCCATCTAGCGTGATGGAATCATGCTCTTAGGAACCCAATACCTATTGGAGCTCATTGGGTTCACTAAATATTCACTAGGGATGACTTCCCTAGCAACCCTCCTAATGACCCTCTTAGGCTTTAAAGCCTTGGCCATTTGGGACTCATCAAGATCAACTCTAGGGGTGACTCCCCTTGTGACCTTGGTGATGGTTTTCCTAGCCCTAGGTCTTGTTCCATAATCGAATGGAACATTATGATAAGTAGGCTTGACCACTTGAGACTTAGGTTTGTGACTCAAACCTCTCATGTCCTTGGGCTTTTGCTTTTGACCCTTAGGCCCTAAAGATGATTTCTCCAAATTCTTAAGGGTCTTTTCTAAAGTGTCAAGTCTTGACCTCAAGATTTGATTTTCCTTTTCTAATACCTCAAGTTTTAATTTGTCATTTTTCTTTGAGGTATTCCTAGGCATATGTCTAGTTGTTTTGGGATTTCTACCTAGGTTTTCCTTAACCTTAGATGAGTTAGTCCTAGGGTTGGCATTTCTAGTATTGTTCTTGTCTAGGCTAACATGTTTTGCACCTAAGCACATGTATCGGTTTCTAAGATTATCATGCTTATCATTATTGACAATTGCAATAAAATTACTAGCATGTGTCTTATAAGGATTGCAAGAATGTGTCTTAAAGGATACCTTAGGGTTTGCCTTAGCTCCCCATATAGATGTGCTTGGTCTCTTGTCCTTGTGAGGTTGCCTCCCCCTTGGACATTGACTTCTATAATGTCCCCTTCGCTTGCATTGGAAGCACACCACGTGCTCCTTGCTCTTGCGTTTCGGGACTCCGGCTTCCTTGACCTTTGGTGCCGGTGGAGTCTTCCTAATCCTCTTTGGACATTTACTATTGTAATGCCCATATTCCCTACACTCAAAGCACATTATATGTAATTTACTTGAAATTAAATCGCTTGAGTTACCTAGGGTTGAGGATGGATGTAAGCTCTCTTCTTCATCCCTTCCGGAGGTAGAAGCTTCTTCTTGCACCAATCTTGAAGAAGAACTCTCCTCCTCTTCTTCCATAGATGTTGAGTAGCCCTCAACTTCTAATTCCTTACCTCCATGATGTGAGCTACTTAGCTCACTTGACTCCTCTTCATGACTTGAATTGGAGCTCTCCTCATGGAACTTAGCCAAGTTGTTCCACAACTCCTTGGCATTGTTGTATCCACCTATCTTACACAAGATATCACTAGGTAATGAAAATTCAAGGATTTTGGTTACCTCGTCGTTGATTGTGGATTGGTGGATTTGTTCTTTCGTCCACTTCTTTTTCTTGAGAAGTTCTCCCTTTCTATCCACCGGAGGAATAAAACCTACTTGTACACAATTCCAATTTGCTAGGTTAGTCATAAGAAAATACTTCATTCTTACCTTCCAATACGTGAAGTCGTAGCACTCGTAGAAGGGTGGAATCGTGATGTCTTCTCCGAGTCGATCCATTCTCTAGCTTGTGCTCCCCCGGGTGTTAATCCGACGAAGAGCAACCTTGCTCTGATACCACTTGTTAGGACCTTCGGATGCGGCTAGAGAGGGGGGGTGTGAATAGCCGACCCCAAATTCGCGTTTCTTCCTACGAATTAGGTTAGCGCAGCGGAAATAAAATAATAGAAACGAGAACGAGAAGATCAAACCTTAGACGCAGTGATGTAACGAGGTTCGGAGATGATACTCCTACTCCTCGGCGTGTCCGTAAGGTGGACGAAGCCTATCAATCCGTCGGTGGATGAAACCCCGGATAACCGGCTAATATGAACTCCTTCTGGGTGGAGAAACCTCACCACAAAGTCTTTGCAACAGCAAAACAGAGGAGTACAATAATAGAGGAAATAAACAAGAACAATAGAAATTGTAAACACACTTGCTTCCCTTCTCGTCGGAGTCCGTTGATGAAGCAGCAGCTTCACGGCTCCAGCAGCTAGAAAACCAGCACGAAGCTCACGCGAAGCTTCAGCAAACCGAGAGCTCAGGAAAGCTCAAGAGGAAGAAGAAGAATTAGCAGAAGCAGCTCTTACTGGTGTTGTCTTTCGTTCTTCACTGTAGAGGCCTTATATCATCTGGTATCTCCCTGCAACCTGCGAAGAAGAACAGACGAAAACAGATGAAGCAGAGATAGCCGTTGTGTCGCAACGGCTAGGCCTCGACCGATCAGGCTCCATCCTGATCGGTCCAGGAATCTCCTGATCGGTCTGTGGACCGATCAGGCCCTAGGCTGATCAGTCCCCAGACCGATCCCCAACTCCCAGATCGCCTTGCTTCCTTCTGTTTCATTACTGATCGGTCACCAGACCGATCAGATATCCCATAGAAACATTCTGTGTGGTTACTGATCGGTCACCAGACCGATCAGATAGCCTTGGCGTCACTGGATCTGTCTGTTGACCGATCCAGACAACCTGGATCGGTCTGCAGACCGATCCAGATACCCACAGCCAGCCTTATTTCCTCTCTGGTATAGAGAACGAGCTACCGAGCCCTCTCTGACCTAGTCCGGAGAACGAGCTACCGAGCCCTCTCCGACTCCATCCGGTCCAGAGAACGAGCTACCGAGCCCTCTCTGACCTAGTCCGGAGAACGAGCTACCGAGCCCTCTCTGACCTAGTCCGGAGAACGAGCTACCGAGCCCTCTCCGACTTCGTATGCCAAGCTTCCATACTTGGACTTTTCCCGTGCCAAGTCTCCATACTTGGACTTTTCCGTGCCAAGTCTCCATACTTGGACTTTTCCCGTGCCAAGCTCCCTGCTTGGACTTCTCCGTGCCAAGTCTCCATACTTGGACTTTTCCCGTGCCAAGCTCCCTGCTTGGACTTTTCACCAGATGTCTGGTCAACCTTGACTTATCTGGATTTCCCTTGCCTGCCTTCACTCACCAGGACTTTCCAACTGCCTGGCTTCACTCACCAGGACTTTCACGAATCAGGTCGACTCTCCTTGGGTCAACCAGGTCAACCTTGACCAAAGATTGCACCCACAATCTCCCAAGTTTGTATTCTGTCAAACATCAGAATACAACTTTTCTACTCTCGTCAAACATCAGAATAGAACTTTTCTATTCTCGTCAAACATCAAAATACAACTCGAGTCAGGTCAACTCGAGTCAGGTCAACCAGGTCAACCTTGACCTAAGGTTGCACCAACACTTTAGACTAGTCAACTCTTGCACACTTGGTAGAAGGGTTAGTCAAACAACATATCTAACTTCAACCTATTTGTCATACATTAAAACTAGATTATTAGTGTAACCTGCACCAACAATCTCTCCTTTTTAATGTAAAGACAACCTGAGTTAAAATTAGAAAAATAAATGCAAATAAGCATGAAAATTTTAAAGTGAGTTGATTTTTCTAACCTAACCCACCATCTTCCCCCTTGACATACATTAAAAAATTAATACATGAAGCGTAAATAATAAAGGTTTAATAAAAAGTACTTTGTAAACTTAATTTTTCAAACAATGTTTCAAAAAATGATGTCAAGTACTTTAAATAATTTTGAAAATAAGTGTTTGAAAATCAACTATTTTAACTAGAAAGTGCTTATCTTTTCAATGAAAATTTTTCAAGTAATATTTTTAAAACAAACTCAAGATTTGACAGACAATAACTACGTCATCCTATGCATATATATAGATGATATACTTATCATTGTGGGTAATGATAAGATAACTAAATCCACTAAAAATATGTTGAACTTAAGATTTGACATGAAAGACATAAGCCTAGCTGATGTGATTTTAGGAATCAAAATTCTTAGAACAACAGAATGACTATTCATAGTCAGTCTCATTACGTGGACAAGATTATTGAGAAATTCACCAAAGCTGATACAACATTGGCACGAATGTCGATATATATAAGTTAACATCTATCAAAAAATTGAGGTGAAAGTATCTCTTAGATAGAGTTCAAAAGTTCAAGTTAAGTCATGTTGTAATCTAACAAGTTAACTAAGTGTACAGGATGTTTACTCAACCGGAAAATTCTTGCCAGATCGTGGAAGCCGGGCAGGAAGGCCAAGTGGGTCGAGAGTGTTGGTGTAATTGACCTCTAGGGTTTCGATGTTTGACAATGCACCTAATAAGTCCGGTCAGTTTGACCAAGGGTTAATCCAAACAGAACTTAATGTTTGGAAGAGAGTAGTATAGTCAGGACTAGATGACTAGCAAGGTTAAGTCCTAACCGAAGGATAGGCAAGTGAGAAGTCCTAACTAGAGATTAGGCAAGTGGAAGTCCTAGTGAGTGAACTAGGGCCATAGTGAGTGAAGCTAGGTGGTGGACGTCCTGGTGAGTGAAGCCAGACCCCAGTGAGTAAAGATAGGTGATGGAAATCTTGGTGAGTGAAGTCGGGCCCTAGTGAGTGAAGCTAGGTGGAGGAAGTCCTGGTGAGTGAAGTCAGGCAATGGAAGTCCTAGTGAGTAAAGCTAGGCAACCGTCGACCAGATTAGCGAATCCTGAAATATGTTGATACTGTTTTACTTTACTATTTTATCTATTGTACTAACCCAGTGTGCAGGAATTGACAGGTCCGAGGAAGTCTAGATAGGTCAACGGGTCGATCGGATACCTGATAGGAAGTCCAGTTGAGTCTGCGGACCGGACAACTGGCAAGTTAGTAAGTTAAGTAAGTCATTGGAGGAGAGTGACTTTGTGAGGGCGTGTCCCGGTTGAGGGGACAATAGGCGTTGGTCCAGTTTAGGTCGATTTTAGATTCCTAAACTGAGACTTTGACTAGTTTCTGGTCTTGGGAGGACAGGAACTAATTACTCATTATTATTGTCCTAATACATTTTTTGTATGTTATTTTGACTAATATTGTTTTATAGGACAAAAGGAGCAAATTTACCTTCGGATGAATAATATCCGAAGACGCCTTTAAGCAGTGAAGGCGCCTTCATACTATTCATAGAAGACGCCTTCCATGGCTATGGAAGACACCTTCTGCAGGATGAAATTTTGACTTCACTACGAATAAGTGTCAGGTTGGTCGGGATCAAATTTTCCAAGTTGAAGGCGCCTTCAACAGCTATGGAAAGCGCCTTCCATGCCTTATATAAGGCAGTCTCGAGAAGGCTTTGATAGAACACTGATATACGAGCTACTACACACCTGTTTAAACTTCTAACTGTTCCTGGTTCCTGCTACAACTGTAACAACCCGCCTTCTACTGACTAGGCTGTGAGGCCGATCGCTACATTATGCTGTGCTAAATTACTATTGCGAAAATCTGGATTGATTAAAATTTTACTAAACTGATTACTGTAAAATCTGAACTTAATATTCTAGGTGTACCTAGGAGTTGTACCCATGCTAGGGAAGATAATCTATGCCTCTCGGATGTCCTGCTAGCTGTAATCAGGCATTTCAATCGATCCATGAATCGATTGGGCTGTCGGATCGATCCAGTGATCGATCTAGCTTGATACCGGCACGGAGAAAGACTCTGGATCGGTCGGCTAACTAATCCACAAGCTTTATCGCTTCTGTATGTGGATCGATCCAGGAGTACACTGATCGGTCGGTAGACCGATCCAGTGGCTCACTGATCGGTCGGCTGACCGATCAGTGAGCTTTGTACTTCTCTGTTCGCATCTGGATCGGTCGGCTGACCGATCCATAACAGACGCCAACTCTCTGTTCGCGACTGGATCGGTCAGCTGACCGATCCAGTGGCACAACTCAACTCTGATCTATCTGTAGATCGATCTGGGTTTCTGATTTCGAATCAGAACCCTGATTTCAACACTATTTCGTGCCTCAATCACATTACATGTTCTAAGATGGCTAGGAAACACTCTAACAACCACAACTAACATTCTAACATCATAAAGAACAATGTTCTAAGCATAATAGAGTGCATGGTTAACTAATTCATAGCGATCAACATACTAAAGTGCAAATTGCTAAAACACTAAAAAGTACTAATGTTTAAACAAAGCTTGCTAGAGTTCCCTAAGATCTTCTTTCCAAGTTCCTGCCCACACACATCTTCGTAGCATTGTCCTCCAGCCTCCGCTAGTCCATCTTTCCTTTACCTTTATCTGCAGTATAAGGAAAAGAAAGTATCTATAAGCTTTCGCTTAGTAAGAAACCATCTACCTCACTAAAACATGCATTCGATGCAATATGCTTTTAAAACATGCTGTTTGAAAGTGCACTGATTAGACTGAAACATGGCATGTTATCATACATAGAAATCAAAGCTAGTCATGGCATACTATCATCTAAACATGTGTAATAAAAGCTGAACATGAACACTAAAGCATAGCATACAAAGCTAACCATAACTATCATGTGTAACAACAAGGAAAAATGAGCTGAACATGAATTAAACTAGTCTGGAACTGAATTCAAACTCAACTAACATAACTGATCTTTGTGAGTTTTGAAAAACTATAATATAATAGATTAAAATACATAATCATACTTCTAATGGGCCCGGCAACTGTACATGCTATGCG
Organism: Zingiber officinale; assembly: GCF_018446385.1. Lineage (NCBI taxonomy): Eukaryota > Viridiplantae > Streptophyta > Magnoliopsida > Zingiberales > Zingiberaceae > Zingiber > Zingiber officinale. The sequence continues at coordinate 123,227,738 of NC_055989.1, forward strand.
CGCATCCTCAACTAAACCCGGGGTTGCAAATCCCGAATTTAGCAAGGTTTACTAGGTTATCTAAACCTAGGGACTGACTATGGGAGCCCAGCCCAATGGATATCTAATCCTGTACAGTGCCACTACTGAAAATAAAATACTGAATCATAGCTAGTTAATTTACCTTGCTTCTACTAGGTTATCTGAACCTAGAGGCGACTGTGGGTGCCCACCCATTGGACCGTAGTCCCATATATGCTGTGGCAAGGCTAACTAAACTATTTAAATGCTTCTATTGCATTTACTGAGCTATTAAAATGTCTAAGTTGCATTTTTCTGTGCTAAATAATTTAATCGAACACTTAGTATGCGCTAATTCGCATCCTTTGTGTCGATAGTCTACATATTACTAAACTAAGACATGGAATTCACACGGAAGCTACTTATACTGCAGGTGAGGGGTTTCTTACCTCCTGTTCGTAATTTCTTACGATTATAATCGCTAGGTTTCACGGAGGAGAGATCTCTTCAACGATCTTCTCGCGTCTATGCGTTCCTCTCGCGGAGGGGAGCGTCCTCGTGCCTTTGATGTTGCCGGGAGGTGCTCCTAGGGCCCTTGGCTTGGTGCACCGAGAGAAGGAGGAGGAAAGGAGAGGGGCGGCGTGAGGCTAGGGTAAGGAGAAGAAGTTCACGGTGGAAACCAAAAATATCACCCTCACTTAATTATTTTCTATTTATATTAAGTGATAATTCCGGCCTAACTCCAACTTAAATAAAATTGATTCCCTTTCCTTTCAGCACGGCCCTGCTGGGTTCACTTGGTTACCATGGTTCACCATAAGTCGTAGGACCCATAGGTCTCGGGTTCAATTCCCGCTTAAGCTACTTTCGTTTTCTATTTGTTTTTGCTACTTCCGCTACTCTAAAAATTCCATAAAAATATTCTAAAATTCCAGAAAAATCATAGAATATTTCTAAAATAGTTTTGAGAATTTTCAGGCGTTACAACAACTCTATGACAAAGTTGTTGTATCCGACGACTACTCCGAGGAGTTTCGATCGCGCCCGACAAATTGACATCAACACAATGCTCTTATTTCAATCCTGAAGTGTTGGTAATATTTTTTTTTTACTTAATTACTACAAAAGGACAAGTACAGTTTATTGCACTTGACCTAATATTTCTTGTACTCGATTCTCTCTTCGGGAGGTACTGGAAGAGGTTTTTAGTGGATTATCTATCGATAGGTCCGCGAGACCTAGGATTTGGAGTAGGAGTCGTCAAAGACTCTGAATCAAGTAAAAATCACTCGTGTTTTCTAGTGTTTTGTTTTCTTTCTTATTTACTTTCCACTGTGTATACTTTGATTTTAAAATGAAAAAATAAGTTTTTAAAATCACGTGATTCACCCCCCTCTCACGTGTGTGTATCGATCTAATAGAGAGTACTTGACACTTGACATGATAGCTTGATAGGTTTGGAGGACCGAAGATCGAGAGGAAGTCTTGGTAAGCCGATCCGATGCTAAGCAACAAAGTCCAAACATGTTTGGAGGATCAATGTTTGGTAGGTAGGTTGAGGTCAACAAACTGGAGAGGAGTGATAGTGAGGTCGTGTTCTAGGAAGGAACAAACCCTAGGTCACTGATTCAACTTAAGAAACCAAGAAGATTTCCAAGTTGAGATAAAGACAGTTCTACTGTCAAATACTACTCATGCAACTTTCTATTCATATATTATTGTCCTAACTTTGTTTTGCAGGGATATATTGTGTTTAACTCTATTTTGCATGAACCGACCTGATCGATCGACTGAACCCAGGGATCAGTCGACCAAACCAGATCGACCCAGACCAAAATTCATACCACAGTAGAATAGAGTTCGATCCAAGGCTGGTCGGTCAACCAAATCAGGAGATCGATCGACTGACCCATGATAACATGACAGAGATCAGATCAAGCTGAAGCAAAGAAGGAAACTAGGCTGATCAGTCGACCGAACACAAAGATCAGTCAACCAAACGATCACATCATTAATGAAGAATTAAATGCAAATCTCGGTGAATATGGAAGGAAAAGTTCACTATTTGATCGATTGAACATGGTGATCGGTCGAACGAACCATTAAAGATCATTAATGCATGAAGATCGGATCTTAGAAAAGAAGGAAAGCACAGGGATCTGTTTCGGCCGACCGAACGGATTAATTGACCGATGGGTTTATCAGTTAACCGAACCATGCTTATAAAATGGGAGCTCGAGGTTCAAGGCAGGCATCAAGTCTTTTGTCCACCACTGTGCAAAAACTCTGTTCGTGCTACTGCTCTGCAACATATCTTCAAGCAAGCTACTACTCCAACAAGACGCCGACGATCTTCATCTATACTCTTTTTCGGTATACTTTATTGTAGCTTGCATTGCACTTAAATTCTTGGAATATGAACAGTTGGATAAAGCTACAATGGGATATTATTTTAAATACGTTTGTAGGTTATCCTAAAGTTATAATGGAATATTATTTTTATCTTCCAAGTGAGCACAAAATTATTGTTGCTCGATATACTACTTTCTTGGAAAAAGAATTTATTTTTAAAGAAAGTAGTGGGAGTAAAGTAAGTCTTGAAGAAATTATAGACTCAACAAACATGTTGGAAGATGAACAGTTGGATAATGAGACAGTGCCACAAGTACAAGTGTCTCCTTCGTCCAAGACTGCTCAAGAAACGCGAGATCAACGTAAGTCTACAAGAATACACCGAGAGCCAAACATATATGGTTGGCTGGTAACCCAAGATGAGGAAGTGTTACTCATCGAAGATGATGAACCGTCGACTTACGAGGAAGCAATTGCTTCAAATGATTTTGAGAAATGGCTGGAAGCCATAAAATCTGAAATGGATTCCATGTACACCAACTAAGTTTGGGAGTTGGTTAATGTGCTAGTTGGGGTAAAACTCATAGGGTGCAAATGGATCTTTTAGAAAAAGATTGGCATGGATAGGAACATAAGTACCTATAAAGCTAGGCTTGTGGCAAAGGATTTCAATCAACATCAAGGAATTGACTATGATAAAATATATTCGCCCGTTGCAATGCTTAAGTCTATTAGAATTTTGCTAGCTATAGCAGCTTACAAGGACTACGAGATTTGACAAATGAATGTTAAAACTGCTTTCCTAAATGGAAGGTTACAGGAGCAAATATATATGGTACAACCTCCCGATTTTATAAAATCTGAGAATGACAATAAGTTATGTAGGCTCAAGAAGTCCATTTATGGACTAAAACAAGCATATCGGAGTTGGAATCTGCGATTTGATGAAGCCATTAAAGATTTTTCTTTTGTTAAAAATCCAGAAGAACCTTGAGTTTACAAGAAGGTTAGTGGGAGCAAGATTACGTTCCTAGTGTTGTATATTGATGATATACTTCTTATAGGCAATGACGTCCCTAGCCTAGAATCTACCAAGACTTGGTTGGAAGAGTGTTTCTCAATGAAAGATCTTGGGGATGCAACCTATGTCTTAGGTATTAGAATATACCGAGATAGACAAAGCAAGTTACTAGGGTTGAGTCAAGGTGTATACATTGATAAAATGCTGAATAGATTCAGTATGCATGACTCCAAGAGAGGATATTTACCAGTTTCACATGGTGTGTATCTTTCCAAGGCTATATGTCCAGGAACACAAGAGGAAATAAGTAGAATGGACAAGATATCTTATGCTTCGGCTATAGGGTCCATAATGTATGTTATGATCTGTACTCGACCAGATGTCTCGTATGCATTAAGCATGACGAGTAGATATCAGTCAGATCCTGGAGAAGGTCATTGGACTGCGGTAAAGACTATCCTCAAGTATCTTAGAAGAACAAAGAACATGTTCTTAGTTTTCGGAGGAGATGAGGAATTAGTTGTCGGAGGATATACTAACGCAAGTTTTCAGATAGATCAGGATGATCTGAAATCGCAACAAGGATATGTGTTTTGTCTGAATGGTGCAGCTGTTTGCTGGAGGAGTTCCAAGTAGGAGACAGTTGCAGATTCAACAGCTGAGTCCGAGTATATAGCAGCTTCAGAGACAGCAAAGGAAGCTGTGTGGATCAAGAACTTCATAGCGGAGCTTGAAGTGGTTCCTAACATTGTTGATCCAGTTGTACTATATTGTGACAATAATGCAACCATAGCACAGGCAAAGGAGCCAAGGTCTCACCAACGATCCAAGCATGTACTAAAGAAGTATCACCTCCTTAGAGAGATTGTTCAGAGGAGTGATATATTGGTTAGCAGGGTAGATACTAGCGAGAATATCGCAGACCCACTCACAAAAGTCTTACCTCTACAGAAATATGAGACCCATGTGAGGAGCCTAGGACTGAGAGTCCGTAGTGTTTGGCAATAGTGCAAGTGGGAGATTGCTAGATGTGCACTTATGTGCCAAGACACTGCTTATGTATTTTGTGGATAATTATTTAATAAGGCAAGTATTTATCATTAATTATTTACTTTTCTGTGCGTATATAATTATTGATAAAGTCCCACAGATTAATGGGTATATTAATCTAAAAATAGTCCTTGACCGGACAGATATCTAGAGGGGACATGGATATCTAGATCAACGTTGAGTATGACTAGGTCAAGATAAACCAAGGGATGGATATCTAAGTTGTACTTGGGGTGCCTTGAGTTTAGAGGTACACTGGACACGACCCGCTCAAGAGGAGACCACATATTAAGCATCATTGGTTATTCCTCTTATGAACGAGTGTAATTGATCTTTTGACTTGAGACCTTCATTTATTCTATGCGTGGAGTTATGTGCTTTGACACCGTTAAAAGCAGCCTTTAATCAGATTGCGATTAATATGGTAGTTGGGTATATGGCAAAGTATAGAGAGAATAGTGTTGAGTCAATAGAGGATTCATCACTCTCTTCGATTAGGAGTTAACATCCTGGCCACTTGATAGAGATATTAGTGACTCGAAATCCATGGTCATGGGAGGAATGATTTATCATTCAAGAGGAGTCTATTATATCTTGGAAATAAAGTAAACAATTAATTTGGTAATGATGAATAATGTATCGAATTAATTGGGATGTAGCCTTAGATGAAGAGATTGAATTACACAGTAATCAGTTCATAGTGGTTTACAGTTTATGACTAATATTAATTTTATCGCGTTGGGTGGTTAAAAATTATTGCTAGACAATTACCTTAATCTGTGTATGGATTTACACTGCCTTCGTGTATAAAACCTAGAGGGTCGCACACATATCACGTAGACATGAACAATGGTATCGGAAGCTAGTCGAGATCAAAATCAAATATGAATTTATTTGATACAAAGAAGAGAGAATTTTCGAATAGTCATAATCATGATGATTAATGGAGAATTCGAAGAGTCATCATAATGATAATTAATGAAGAATTTGAAGAGTCATCATAATAAAGGTTATAAATAAGAATTTATGGAGCCTATAACTCTTCATCTTCCTAATTAATGAAAATCATAAATGATGAATTTATTGAGAACTTAACTCTTCGTATTCCTTGGAGGCTATAAGTAGCCATCATCGGAAAGATTCAAGTGAGGAATTCCTTCTCTCGTTTTCTCCCTCGTTAACTTCTTCTTCGTGGACCTTCCACCGGAAGAGGTCGGTAGTGCTTCCAAGACTTTGTCGATCCAAGAGGCTAGCACCTAACGGATCGTGTCAAGTTCGTGATCTAGTGCGCGTGGATACCGCTGAGGAGTCACACGTGGGGCTCTTATCTGTCTTATCTGTTTGTGATATTATTCACACTTATCGAGGACTCGAGATATGTTTTTATAATATTTTTGTGTAAAACTATATGTACCATGAAAGATCCATGATTCATTAGATGTCTTCCGCTGCACTTCGAACCCAACAATGTATTCACTGTGGGATGTAACGGGAGTTATGATTGTTAACCGTGTGAAGTTAAAGAATAACCTAGCAAATTTGCTAACCAAATGATTAAATCAAGAGTTAGTTGCAAGCTCATCACGAGGAATGAGTTTGATGCCGTTGTCAGCGATCATTGCAAAGGGCACCTAACTTATGCTGATTGGAGATCCCAATAACTAGGTTCAAAAGGACAACTAATTTGTACTGACTAGACACACTATGGGGGATAACCCAACAAAAGAGTGACCAGACTAGGGTAAACCGATGGACTTTTAATGATCAAGAAGAGTAGATGACTACTCCCGAGAGATCACCTACGTGAGAAACAAGTGGGGCAACTTCGAAAAGAATTGGAAGCATAATTCTTTGAGCTTCTCACAGAATCAGGCGTGTTCATGGACAAGAATGAACACACTCATGAGAACTGAGTTGTATCAGGGGAGAGTCTTGGGTAAGATTTGTCAATGCTTACACAAATGGTAGAACGGCTCAAGGACATCATGTCTACTATCAACCAATATACCAACAGATTTTCACAAAGGAAGGTTCAAAGGGTAAAATCTAACTATCCTATACTTGACTCAATTGCTTAATGTTATCACATACCATGTATTCCATTCATATGGGGATTGTTGGAAATGTGAATGGAATAAAGAGGTAGAGACAAAGAGATTCTATTGTGCATGGATTGATAGTCCCACATTAGAAGTCTCTTGGCTTTATTGTTAGTTTAAATTATGACACATGCATTGATTTTGTAAATATATGCATGGGAAGAGACTCTCTCATGCATGGGTGCACAGGGGTGGATGCAAATCCAGGGTTCGGATTGTACTGAACCAAGGTTAACTCGTATGCGAGCACGACTTGTGCACATCAAATGTCGGACCTGTCGAGGCAAGATTCACCTAAGTAAATAAACCAACGTTTTGCCACCGAATCTCTTTTTGCTACCTGCTCAAGAGGGCTATAGAAACATTAATATAAAATTAATGACGATTCTATAATGTCTCAAGATTAATAGCGACTTTAAACTCATTAATGGTGACTTCGTAATGTCTCGGCATTAATGGGGGCATTAAATCTATTAATAATGATTCCGTAACATCTCGATATTAATGAAGACATTAAACTCATTAATGGAGACATTAAACCCATCATTAAATGACCTTAATTTGGTCATTCATTGCAGGAAAGGTGAGGACTCTTATATAAGGAGGCTAGATTTTTAAGCAAAAGATAGAGAGTAGTGGAAGATAAGCGAAAGATAAAGTAAGAGAAATAGCAGGAAGCAAACCTCTGTCCACCCGTGTTCTCCCATAAAACTCTCTCAGCCGTGCATTCGTTCGGCTGAACTACTCGTGATAGCACTCGAGTGTATTATTAGTATGCCACGAACAACCAGTACTTGGTTGCGTGAGTTGTTTTGTCGTTGTATCCTGGGAAACAGACGACCCGAGAGAACTTTGAAGCACAGCTGAAGGTGGGGCAAATCTATTTCAAAGACACTGCGTTGAATGCAAACCTCGGTATCTTAGTTAGCGAATTCTCTTCCTGATTCGGTTATCGACTCCTGATTTTACTACATACAACATCAACTCTGCAACTCAGATCACCAGAAGCTTGGCAGAACCAGCCCCGCTGGCAGCCTGAGATTATCCTCTCAGGTCATCTCAACAGATAAGTTAGAATTGATGTTGTGTAATTTCAAATCAGTAATTTTTTCCAATATCTCCGGCAACATATTGTCCAATAGTGTGCTCCCCCTTTCTTCCTGGAATTCGCCTGCCTTTTATAGGACTGGCCGGTTCTACCACACCCTCCTCATTATTCGCAAACGTTACCACATTTTCCCCATTACTCTTGGATGTTATCACATTTTTTGATATAAAGGGTTATCATTACCCATTTATTTCCATCGCTTTCGCCATGACGCCTGTGTAATCCTCACTTCTCCCTACACAACAGTGAATCAATGACGCCTCAGAGCTAGGGACCATGCATGCATAGTCGGAAGTTGGGCATAGCTGGGAGTCGAGAATTGGGCGTGGGCATAACCGGGAGTCAAGAGTCGGGCGTAGTCAGGAGTCGAGCCTTGTTGACCCATGTCTTCCATCCTAGCTCAATTATTGACTTTCTTATCAACGTGGCCTTTGGGGAATACTCTTGCATCATATTAGTTAAAGATTTATAGGTTCACTTATTTAGGAATTTATCAATTATTTTTTTTATTTTGGTATTTCGATTTAACCAAATAAGGGATTTTAAAATCGAAATTGAACCAATATAATCAATTTTTTAAAAAAAATAAATTATGAAATAATCGAATTAAAATTTAAATTTAAATGCAGTCTATTCAATTGGCTTATTCAATTTAATTGAACTTTTACTTATCCCCATATTTGATAAGTCACACACACCTTAATGTTACTCGTGGTAAATTTGCACTTCAATGTTATTCATGACAAATGAAATGTCTCATTATATTTTCTCATACTTATAATTGTTTGAACTTTATTGATAGATGAATTGGCGATGTTGATCCAACAACTAGGTCTGGTCAATCAGCTGGACGATGAGTCGACTACTCGATCTGATGAAGTTCGGTATGGTGATGTGGACATTATCTCGTTTATATTCTCGGCACACTCTTTCAGTTATCGAGGTACCCATTCGAGTATTGGGCATACCTCTTTTGGTATCATCATTACTAACTTAAGTTCATCAGTTATTGAGTTATCCCTTCTTATATTGACATGCCCCTTCGGTTAAACTTATCCATATGGATAATAATATTAAGGTCGATGTGAAGAATAGATCTTATTTTCTTAAGATAATATTGTCTCGTTTAGGTATTTATAATTTATTAACAATTGTCTCTAAAAATATAATAACATATATTTTGAAATAGGAGCCCTCTAAATTTAAAATCCTAATGAACTTTTGAAGACTTAGAACTCTTAAGAGAGAAGAGAAATCTTAAGTTAGAGGTTTGACAACTTAGAATTGAATTATTTAATTTAACATAGTGGATTCTTATATTGGGATGAAAGTCAATGTCAAGAATATCGTCCAAAAAGGTACGTTAATTCACTTATAATATTATCAATTCAATTAATCATTATATATAAATTAATTAAATTAATATTATAACAATAATTAATAAATCATAAATATTAATTAATATTACTGTTAGAATGTATACTAAAAGTCTAGCTTTTGTAAATATTTATTTTTGAAATAAAAGAATCATATTGGTCAATATCTATATTTATTTGTTCAATTAATTTATATAGTAGACAACATGGTGTGTGGAGTCACACACAGAAGATCATGTTGTCGGTTCTTTATAAATTATAAACAGTTGCTCACGACTAAGATGGAAAGGAACAAACCATCGGAATAGTCGTAGTGTAATTAAGTATTAGTTTATCTTGATTAATATATTACATTGGTACACTCTAAGTGTATTGAGTAGGACCATTTTAGGTAAGTTGTTTTTGTACTGACTTAATAAAATAACTAGACCTTAGTTATTATGCAAGTGTATGCTCTTAATCCTAATATAATAACAAACACATATATTTAATATTTATTTCTTTGACTTATTAAAGTGTAAGGTTTAGCTCGATAAATCAATATACCCGATAAGTTGGGAAATGATATTACTTATAGTGTGTGTTGTTGATTATAGAAGAAATCTGTGTCCTAGTTATCTAGATTGAGAATGCCCTCAAGAGGAGCTCATAAGGATTGTCATGTTAAACCTTGCAGGTGGACTTAGTTAGACATGACAATGAAGTTGAGTGGTACTACTCTTGGAGCTAGATATTAATTGAGTTGTCAGTAACTTACTTAATTAATGGGCATTCGCTATCTTAAACACAGGGAGACTAACACACTCATGATAAGAATGAGCCCATAATGCAATTTGGGATTGGTGCTGTAGTGCGATAATAACTCTCTAGTGGAATGAGTTATTATCGATGAACTTGAGTTGTGTGTTTAGGGTGAACATGGGATACTCAAGCTCATCAGAAGGCCAAAACCAATTTCTCCTCTAGGTCCCTGTCGTAGCCTCATTAAAGCCTCAAGTCCATCCAAAGAAAGACCCATCTTGGTTTCCAAGAAGGGGGTCGGTCCATTGCTTGGTGACCAAGTAATGGCCGACCACCACATCCTCTTTTATGGGGTTGGCCCTATTGTTTGATGGCCAAACAAGTAGGGGCCGACCACATTAATCAAACAAGGAGGATTGTTTTGAATTTTTAAAATCTTCTCTTTGTAGAAAACTATAAGTTTTAAAAGAGAGATTTTAATTTTAAAAACTTTCCTTATTTGAATTAGGTCACATGGTTTAATAGAGAGTTTTAGAAGTTTTAAAATTTTCATTTTTTAACCATCCTTATGGTTTTAGAAAAAAAGGAAGAGAAGTTTTAAAAATTTAAAATTTTTTATTCATGTTAAAAAAGGAAACTTTTGAAGAGAAGTTTTAAATTTTAAAACATGGTTTTAAATTTTAAAACATGATTTTAATTTTTAAAACTTTCCTTTTTTAACATCTACTTTAGAAAAGAGAGCTTGTAAAATTTTATAAGAGGATTTCTTCTTGTAAAATTTTATAAAAAAAAAATTATTTCTTTCTATAAGTGGCCGGCCACCTTTGCTTGGTGCCCAAGCAAGGGGCCGGCCAAGATTAAATCAATCTAACTATTGATTTGGTGATTGATTCAATCAAGAGGAAAGAAAAAGAAAAATAAAAGGGAAAAAAGAAAAACTAGAGGAAGATTTTAATTTTTTGTAAAAATTCTTCCCTTATTTGCCTTGGGCAAGTAATATAAAAGAAGGGGTGAGGAGACTTCATGAGATACAATTCTTATTCTCTTGCTTGGAGATCTTGGTGTTGCCGGCCCCTTCTCTTTCTCCTTTCCCTTGCTCTCTTTTCCTTGGTGGTGGTGGTGGCCGGATTTTAGAGGAAGAGGAAGAAAGCTTTTGGGTGATGTTCATCTTGGAGAATCGTCGCCCACACGACGTCCAAGGCGAGGCGAGAAATACGGCAGAAGATCTCGAGGTCATTAGCATATAAAGAGAAGGTATAATTAGCAATTGTTTTTTGCATCATACTAGTTATTTCTTTTTGTAAGAATTCCAAATACAAGAGACATTAGATCTAGTTTTTCGAATTAGTTTTTCGAGTTTGTGTTTTCTTTGTTTTCGAATTTGTGATTCGATTGTTCTTTTTAGTTAACCAAGAGTTATTTAAGGAAATTAAATATTAGCTTTCCTTAAAATGCTTTGTCTAGGCGGTGGTGGTTGCTCCCATATCCAAGAAAGCCATGTACCTCGCCATGCAGTCCTGGAAGCCAATTTTGAAAATTAATATGTAATGTAATTAATAACATAGGTGGATTTGAATCAATAATGTTAAGTTCCGCTTGCGATTCAATTCTAAACTATAAAGAACAGATAAGTTAAATTTGTAATCAATGATGTTAAATTCCGTCTGCGATTCCTAATTTAACTTCTAAAGAACACAATAGGTTATTTAAGGAAAGGTTCGACACTTATACAAAATTTTATACCGTGGAACCGATACGTTTTCCTAGGACTAGCCAACAATTACAACCTCTATTAATATTTTGATCAATCAATTAATCAATTCATTAATTAATTGATAATTAATTGATTAATTTTACAATTTCGCCTCTCAATGGTTCCATCTATGGTAGTAAAAAATGAATACGTTCGCCCCCAGTATCTCCGTCCCAAGGTCAACACGGAGGAGATAAATAAATCACGGGCGGCTACTAGTCTTTGGAATAATAACTAACACATAAGGAAGACATTTACCTCAGCTCTGTCGAGATTCGAACTTTAGATCTCATGATGAGAGTACTTCATGTGCTAACTACTAGATCCATCCGAGAAGACCTCAATAGTTCCATCTATGAATCTAGTTCATGTGTAAAATAAAATTTTCGTTTGATTATATTAGATAATTTTTAATTAAATATTAATTCCTGATTCCCTTAAGAAATTGATTCCTGACATTATAAATAAAAATAATTGCTCTACTCTTCTATAATCGGTCAGTCAATAAAATGTCTCATTGTGCCTCGCCACCTAACTCTTGTGGTCTTCCTAATTGGCCTAAACCACTTGATTCTCCAATCTCGTCTTACTCATTGGCCCATTATAGCGGCTCAATCAATTTGGTCAATTAATTTAGTGGACCACTTAAATGCCCCTAAAAAAATCACTACCTCTATTTTTTGGACCATTTCTTTTAATTAATAATTCACTTTTAATTTGATATGGCACCGCCAATTCCCCGAAACAGAGGATCAAAATTTAATTAGGCTATGTTTAGTTAGGTGTAATATAATCTAGCTTGTAATGTAATCAAATTTATAATGTAATGTAATGTAATCTTGATTACATTACTACGTTTGATAATATAATGTATGTAATCTTTGATTACAAAGGTGATTACATTCTTTTGTTTGATATCCATTATTTTTTATAAGGAATATAATTCATATTATTATAAAATGACAAAAATATCCTGTGACCTCTATCGACGGTCGCCACACCTCTGTCGGAGTTTGCGGCAGTCATCGACAACCAACTATCGCCGCCACCGTCGGTCGCCGCAGCAGGCCACCGTCTTCGCCAATCGACGGCGATGGGCGACGGCAGGCGGGCGACGACGGGCGACGACCAGCGGGCAACGGTGGCGGACGGCGATCGACGGCCGACGATTGGCAGCGACAGTGGTGGCCGATTGCGGGCGCCCGGCGGCGGTCGACGGCGGCCGGCCACGAAGGTCGGCGACCGGTGGCGGGCGACGGTCGACAACAGACTAGGGGTATATTCGACATTTAAACTTTGGTGAAACAATGACCTCGTAATGTAATAGGATTACATAACATTTGTTTTGTAATTCAGATTACAAATTTTCACTACCTTTTGTAATCCAGATTACATTACATTACAAGTTTTAAATCAAACCAAACAAAATAATCGACTTTGTAATGTAATCTGGATTACATTATAAGGTAGATTACAGGCTACCAAACGCAGCCTTAGCATATTCTAAACACAGATAAACAACAAATTAATTAATATTAGTCGGGGAGTGACTTCTTCCTACGTGTATTTACCAGAAGAATTTGAAAGTTAGTTGGTGGCACATGAAACCTAGCTACTGATCCTTCGGGCTGGCCGTTGGCACTTGCAATTTCATTTGATTCATTACTATCTCACTGCTCATCTTCGCCTAAAAGTTTGGCTCCGATGAGGTCTCACTTTGCCTCGCCTTCCTCCTCTCCTCCAACGCCTCCTTCTCCGCTTCCAATCAGCACGGCACCCGGCAACCGTAAGTATCCATTCTCACCTTCCCCGTCCCCGTCACCACCCTTCTCCCCGGACCACTCATCGCCCGAGGCCTCGCCCCTCTTGCTTCGGCGGCGGCGATCAACACAGGTGATGCTCCAAGAGCCTTATTCATTTTCTTTGGATGGGTTCGCGGAGGAATCTTCTTTCCCTCGGAGAAAATGGAGCGACCGGTTAACAAAGTGGTGAGACGGTATGAATTTTAGTTTTATAAAAATAAAAATAAATTTCTGATGGAATTTTTAAAATTTTAGGTTCCAGTGGCTTCTTGTGAGTTGTTGTTGCTGTTGTTCCAATTGCTTTTAAGGAATTGGATTTCACAAGGCCATAGCCCCTAATAATCGTGAATGGCAACAAATTCTTTTTTGAAAAAATTAAAGAACATTTCTTAGGTAATTCGAATTGTATGACTAGATTGCTCTTAGGATTTGAGTTGAAATGTATGTGTGTGACCGAGACGGTGAATTTTCAACCCATTATTATAGATAATGCATTTGTAAGGAATAAAAATCTTTTGTTTCGCTAAACATTGTTTCTTTTATATATTATAAGTAAGTAAAGGGGGTTGGATGATTTAAATGAGTTAGTCGGGCTATCGGGTCTATCAAGCCTTGTATGTCTGATTGGGTTGACCAAATTGTTTAGGCCAATTGAGTTGGATACACTAGATGAGTTGTAAACTAATTATTACGAGTTAGACATGCTTGATGAAAATAATTGTCTCTTTAATTGCAAACTACTATAAGTTAGTCTTAATTTTTCTCCATGATCCTGTCCGAAAATAGCGAGAATGACAAACTAGGGATGTGACTTTGAGGTTGACCCGGTGATGACTCCAAGTAGCCTTGCAACAAAAAAATGTTAGTGTTGGGCGGAGAAGGGGTTCCCGACGTTGGTCCTCCGACGCTCAAGTGAGTCTCCGACGATCTCAAGAAATGGAGAACTGTAGCTAAAGGATATATAAAACGAAGTTGCACATACCTCTCCCTGTGGATAAGAACTCCCTTTTATAGTGTCACTATAGTACTCGTGCACGTCCCCTCGGGATGGTTTAGTCGCTAGCACATGAGGTGTGGCCACCATGAGGTCTGGGGTTCGAATCTCGGTAAAGCCAAGATAATGTCTCCCTTATGTGCTAGTCACTATTCCAAAGGCTAGTAGTCGCCCGTGATTTACCTCCTCCGTGTTGGTCCTGGGATGGGTTAGCGGGGGCACTGGGGCGAGAGTATTCGCCTTTTGCCGCCACTATAGTACTTGTGCACGTGTCCCAATGTGTATGCAAGTTTTCCTAGGTGTCTTAGGAAAAGACAAGATGAAAAGTGTCCCTGAAATCATTCCTTAAGCAGTCATGCAATTCTCTGACGTGATTGTCTGGAAGCTTCTAAAGTACGATTTACCTGCTGGGCATACCATGTTGTCAGTGGTACAAACTCCCAAAAGGATATGATTAGATACTTGGCAGGATCATGCTCGGTCGACCGACGTTCGCTCGGCTAGGCTTCTCCCGCTCGACAGTGTCATTGGGCCTACTAGCTCGTCCCTTTCAGAGTTTCCTGGCTGTCTTCAATTATCTTTGTATGATCGGGCGTGGTGTCCGGTCGACGAGACTAGTGACTGCTTATCTTTCTTTGTGGTCGGAGGGCAATTTATCGGGTCCAGAAAGGCCCGACTTACTTGTCTCTCAAGCTGGTACCATCCGCTCGGCAGTACCCAGTCCGCTCGGCAGTACTCGGTCCTCTCGGTCGTAGCTAGTCTGCTTGACGGACTTAGATACCCCACTTAACTTTGTCTTCCATGTCAATCGATCTTCCTTACTTTAACCTATCTTTGGTGGGACCTCTCATCATAACCAGATCACAAGGCTCGCTTTCAAGTCTAGTCGAAGGAGGTTGCATGTCCAATTGATTGGACCATTAGTATATTCTTGAGACTCTCTCCCTGATCAGGCATTCTGCCACTCTGGGCTGCTCCAAGACTTTGATGATGTCCTCCCACGGTTTTTTAGCCGTCGTTCGACTGTTGCTGGCGAAGACACTCGGTTTTAAAGCTACCATTAGACTGCTGATAGCGAAGACACTCAGTTTTAAAACCGTCGTTCAGTTGTTGATGGTGAAGATGTAGGACCATTAGATTCGATAGAGGGGAGGGGTGAATATCGATTCGAAAAAGACGAGTATAAACGCATCGGAAAAATAAAGTAGACACAGATATTTTTACTTCGTTTGGAGCCTGTGACGACTCCTACTCGAAGGCCTGTGGTCCTTGACCACTTTCGTTGGGCAATCACTAACAAGTCGAAATATGACTACAGAATAAGTACAGGAAATGCTAGTAATAATAAAGCAATACCGACAAAGAAAAATTAAATAAACACCGGAGGAGCACTTTTGTCGGAGCGTTGTTGACGTCGCACTTGAACGTCGAGCAGCAAGACCAGCAGTAGAAGAGTTCTCAGTAAAAATTGATTTCTGAAGCTCCTGCCTGGGGCTTCTTTTATATGATGTTCCGGGCGCCTGGATTCCTTCCGGGCGCCTGGAGTGTGACGTAACTGCTCAAACCAAGATGCTCCACGTGGCGACTACTTGGCTGGATAAAATTC
This sequence comes from Zingiber officinale, assembly GCF_018446385.1. NCBI lineage: Eukaryota > Viridiplantae > Streptophyta > Magnoliopsida > Zingiberales > Zingiberaceae > Zingiber > Zingiber officinale. The sequence continues at coordinate 123,243,640 of NC_055989.1, forward strand.
GCCTTCCGGGCGCCCGGACCACCTTGTTCCAGAAAACTCCCTTTTCCTGCAAAACAAAGTTAGTCCGAGGCAAATGTATATCCTGTAAAGCAGATTGTCAGCACAGTTAAGGTTCAACAGATAATTAAAAAAGAGTATGACTTAGATTCCGTCTTTCCGAGACCGGAATCTAGTCACGATCTCGACTTAGATATCCGAAATGGATCTAAGTCGGATCGACGCCTAATGTTCCCTTCCCGGGAACGCGTCCTCACAGTCACTCCCTTCCAGTGACTTACCTTGCTTACCTGCCATACGTCCGGTCAGCCCGTCGACCCGTCTGGACTTCTCGCCAAGCGTCCGGTCAGCCCGTCGACCCGCTTGGACTTCTCGCCAGCTATCCGGTCAGCCCGTCGACCTAGCTGGACTTCTCGCCAAGCGTCCGGTCAGCCCGTCGACCCGCTTGGACTTCTCGCCAGCTATCCGGTCAGCCCGTCGACCTAGCTGGACTTCGTGCCAGACATCCTCGACCTGTCTGGTCTTTTCCTGCACACTTGATCAAAGTGTCAGACAACAACACAACTAACTTAACCTATTTGTCATTCATCAAAACCTGGGTTAGACCGTTAGTGCTACCCGCACCAACAATCTCCCCCTTTTTGATGGAATGACAACCTGGTTAAGTTAGTGAAAACATATGCAAGAAACAACATGCATTTATGTGGTTTTAAAGTTTGTTAGTTTGTATTTTCAAATTGGTTTAGCTAACTTAACCACCTAACCCTCCTCCCCCTTTGACATTCATCAAAAAAATGAACAAAGGTAAATAATCATAGTGAAGAGTTACTGTAACAGGTAATCAAATTTTGAAAGATAACTAAGTTTGGTTCAAAATTTGAAAGATAAAAGTGTAATTTTTAACACCAAGTTAAAAAAAATAGTCAAGTTGACTTGGGGTAGACAAGTTGAGTTTTGAAAAGTTAAAGTTAATCAAGTTTAACTTTTCAAGCGTGTAGAAATTTTCAAAACAGGTTTTTCAAATTTACTTTTTCTGTTTAAGTAACATTTAATTTTCAAAAAGGTAAATTTTTCAACCTCGATTTTTAAAACAAAGCAAAAATTAAACTTTTCAAGAAATAAAATTTTTGCCAAAATTAATTTTTAAGGCTAATTTTGGAAATAGTTAATTTTTCAAATTAGGTTTGAAAATTAGGTGGGATTAAACTTTCACATTTTTCAAATACTTAGTTAAATTTAACTTTTTGTAAATCAATGTTCAAACATATGTTAGGTTTTTAAAAAATATTTTTCAAACACACAAAATTTGAGTTAATTCTCCCCCTGAACTTGATACTTAACTCTAACCAGCTGTCTAACCAATTAGGTACTAACTAACTATCAGAAGATAGTAGCTTTCACTTGGTTAGTCAGATTAAGTTAATTATAACCAGTCAGTGTTTGACTTGACTGATGAACTTTAATCTGATTAATATCTGAATTGTATTTAACGTCCAGACTTATGTTGATGCACTGAAATAAGCATCTTAAGTCCAGACAGTTGGCCTATGCATCTCACCCCTTTCTATGTTTGTCAAACACAAGCAAGGTAAACCTAGGGTGTTGGTGAGATGCTCAAAAACTAGTCCTATGGGTACATGCTTTCTAAGGATTCAAAACTAGTCTAAGGCCAAAACTGTTTTTGAAAATCTAAACATGGTAAGTTTTTGAAAACATACAGTTTTAACTTATAAGTTTAAAAAATATTTTATTTATTTTTTTTTTATTTATTTTTTTAACTAGTTTTTTAGAAAAATTCTAGTCTACCGAGATAGAACATAATCAATGTAGGTCTGAAATATCACTAGATAAATCCAAAATATTTTACAAGTAGTCTAGCTACAGAAGTAGGTCATCACTAAAGCTACTGAGATGATGAAGGGGGTGGTCCAGATCCCAAGGATCGAAGAAGTGCCATCAGCTCAGTGTGTCGGGTGTCTCCGGCAGCTCGTAACTCGGCAACCTCTCGTCGTATGTCCCGATGAAAATCAGAGTTCTCCTGCTGGAGACTCGCCATAGCTCTCTCTAGTCCGGTCATATGGTCGGCTAGAGTGTGGGGAGCGTGTCGTGGTGCTCGAGCTGGGGGTGGTGGTGGAGCCGGTGCGGCTTCCTCTGGAAATAGTGCGAGCATGAACTCGTCCACCTGTGCGTCTGGATCGGGCTGGTGCTGTGCCCCCCTCCGCCAAGACATAGTCCCGTCATCTCTATCTATATGGATGCCGGCTAGGGAAAAGTTCCGAGCGGCTATAACATCGAACTCGGTCATATGGGCAACGTCTCCCCTAGTGACATCAATGTGCAACGAGGACATATAGGCTGTCAGAATGTAACCAAATGGCATATGGACTCGACTGTCAGTCACAAATCCAGCTGAATAGATGATGGTGGAGAAGATATGTAGGCTGATGTCAATGTCTAACCTATGAATCAGGGCATAAAGTAAGAACGAATGGAATGGGCGCATCACAGCGATGTCCCGAGTAGTCAGTGGTAAAATGCAAAGGACTACAACCCTATAAAGAGCGTAGTCCTGGACTCGAAGTTCTACTGACCTAAACTGTGTCACAGTGGGATCTCTCTCTCCCCCGAAAAAATACGAATAAATCGTATCGAGAGTAATATGTGAGTAGGGATCTTCGAACGGTAGATCCCTCGGAGGATAGCACAAAAAGGAGCAAGTAGATGGACGCAACTCTAAAAACTCTCGGATAGTCGTAGGGGAAAATACGATATCAGTGTATGCTGCCCTAGTGGTATAGGTGAAATCGTCTACTTTTACTAGGTTATTGCAAAATTCGGCACACAAACTTATGTTTATTGGACTGGTACATTCAACAAGGTTTGTTAAGTTATAGTGGCCTATAACCTCTAAAGCAGAGGGACATGACCTTAGAAAGAACGATCTATCTATGCAGGTAGTCCTAATGGCCTTATAAATGGTGGACTCAAACTTAATCCTAAGTTCGTCTGTGGGAAACCTAGGGTCTGTACTAGCATTGGAGGGTCCAGCACCAGTATTTGTTCGTTTCCTACTGTATATAAATAAAAGAATATTCTAAGAAAAAAAATTGAGAAGACAAATTCTAATAAGATTTTAGAGAGGGGAAGTATTTTATTTACCGAGGAGCCATCGAAAAATATAGATTTGACGACCTCGGTTGAATCGCAACAGCGTCTTCACCGCAAGAAAATTTTGATTTAGAGTACTTTCCCACTGAGGTTCAAAGTGAACCTTGGCAAAAGTGAGAATTGGTGGGGCAAAGGTTAGGGGCGCCTGCTGCCCTTTATTTATAGGAGATTCCGGGCGCCCGGATCCCTTCCGGGCGCCCGGGGTTGCTAGGGCGGGGCGCCCGGAACCCCTTCCGGGCGCCGCGGAGGGGAATACCAGGGGCGCCCGCCCCTGGTTTTTGACTTTTTTTTTTTTTTAAATTTAAAAATTAAAATTTTGAAATTAATTTTTAAGTTTAAAATAAAATTTTGAAAATAATTTTTAAAATTAAAATTTTGAAAGTAATTTTTAAGTTAAAATTAAAAATTTTGAAATTAAAATTTAAGTTGAAATTAAAATTTAAGTTAAAATTTAAATTTTGAAATTAATTTAAAAAAAATTTTGAAATTAATTTTTAAGTTTTAAAATTAAAATTAATTTTTAAGTTTAAAATTGAAATTAATTTTTAAGTTAAAATTAAAAATTTTGAAATTAATTTTTAAGTTAAAATTAAAATTTTGAAATTAATTTTTAAGTTAAAAAATTTGAAATTAATTTTTAAGTTAAAATTAAAAATTTTGAAATTAATTTTTTTAAGTTAAAATTAAAATTTTGAAATTAATTTTGAAGTTAAAATTAAAATTTTGAAATTAATTTTTAAGTTAAAATTAAAAATTTTGAAATTAATTTTTAAGTTAAAATTAAAATTTTGAAATTAATTTTTAAATTAAAATTAAAAATTTTGAAATTAATTTTGAAAAATTAAAAATTTTGAAATTAATTTTTAAGTTAAAAATTAAAATTTTGAAATTAATTTTTAAGTTAAAAAAAATTTTGAAATTAATTTTTAAGTTAAAATTAAAAATTTTGAAATTAATTTTTTAAGTTAAAATTAAAATTTTGAAATTAATTTTTAAGTTAAAATTAAAATTTTGAAATTAATTTTTAAGTTAAAATTAAAAATTTTGAAATTAAAATTTAAGTTTAAAATTAAAATTTTGAAATTAATTTTTTAAGTTTAAAATTTTGAAATTAATTTTAAAGTTAAAATAAAAAATTTTGAAATTAATTTTTAAGTTTAAAATTAAAATTTTGAAATTAATTTTTTAAGTTTAAAATTTTGAAATTAATTTTTAAGTTAAAATAAAAAATTTTGAAATTAATTTTTTAAGTTAAAATTAAAATTTTTAAATTAATTTTTAAGTTAAAATTAAAATTTTTAAATTAATTTTTAAGTTAAAATTAAAAATTTTGAAATTAATTTTTTAAGTTAAAATTAAAAATTTTGAAATTAATTTTTAAGTTAAAATTAAAAATTTTGAAATTAATTTTTAAGTTAAAATTAAAATTTTGAAATTAATTTTTAAGTTAAAATTAAAATTTTGAAATTAATTTTTTAAGGTTTATTCATCTCACCCGAACTATATTATCAATCAGGGAATCCTCTGATTTTGTGAGATGAAATTGGTTTGATTACAGACTTTTGGTTTAACTTGTGTTAGATTCAGACTTAGCTTTGGTTTCCACAAATAGACATTCTTCGGATAAACTTCTAAGCTTGGTGAGTCACAAGGACATCATTAGAAGTAACCAACCTTTCGAGGTTTTTCGAATAGTCCTATCCACGGAACTTAGTACTAAATCTTGGTCTAACTGGTTAGGATTCGTTTAAGGGTAGCTTCGGTCAGTTCCACTTGGCCAAATGCACCAGATCGAAACCATATCTTTCTAGACATGCGATGCCCAAGTTTCCCTAACGTACTATCATCCAAAAATTTCACCAATACCATGATTCAAGTTAAACTTGGTCTCTAATTCTAATTGCCCTGCCGGGTTTGTTAGTTTTGGGTTACCCTGTCGGGTAAGTTAGTTTTGGAGGTGCCAGCTATTCTGGAGCCTCCCCCTGAATTATTGGCCATTAATTTTGATTTTAGGCTTGTGTCGATTCTTTTATAGTTATAGTTAACTTGGTGATAATTTTGTTATTTTTAAACTGCTTAGATTTTGAATTTGATTTAGGTTTGTATTTTGGATTTTGGTTTGGTTTATTTAATTTTATATAATGTATTTTTTCTTTAGGTATATAATATTGATTAAGTCCTACTTGCGTGGTCAGACACGCTTTCGGAACCCAAGCTAGATTGGTTGACTTGTATTGGGTTATTAATGATTTGAAGGTTTTATTTGAATTCGACTTATATCCTAGTCCGGTTTTATTATAACATGCTTTTTGATTATTTAGGATTAAGTCTAGATTTTTTGATCTTGTTGTAAATTTTTCTAGCATTTCTTTTAAATCTTTAACATCATTTTTTAACGATAGATTTTCCTCTTCAAGTGTTAGATCTTGAGTTGGATTCGAATTTTTTAATTGTTCCTTGAGGTTTTGATTTTCCTCAAGAAGTGATTTGTTTTCATTTTCTAATTTAGTTAATTTACTATTTAAACAGGAAATAATTCTAAAAAAAATTTTGTTTAAATTAAAGTATACCTCATTCGGGCCTTCGGAAACGAGTACGGACTCGTGGCTTGTTTCGGGTTCAGACCCGTCTTCATCTTCCGACTCGTCTTCTGTTTCAGCTTCGTGGGCCATCAGTGCGAGGTGGCTCTGATGTTTCTGCTCTTCTTCCTCCGATTCGTCCGAGGAGTCGTCCTACGTTGCTTTGAGTGCCTTCTTTTTGTTTGACTTCGGTTTGTCGAACTTCAGTTTTGGGCATTCGTTCTTGTAGTGTCCCTTTTTATTGCAGCCGAAGCAAGTCACGTTCCTTTGATCTGAGGGAGAACTGATCTTTTGAAGGTCCTTTTTGCTGAAGCTCCTTTTTCTCCTGGTGAACATTTTTCTTACCAAGTTCACCAGGTGTTCTTCGTCTTCAGAATCTTGATCGGAGTCTTCTTCAAGTTCAGGCTTGCTTTTCTTTTCTTTGGAGGAACCTGCAAATAGTGCTATACCTTTCTCGGCTCCAGCATTAGTTTGTTCGTGTAATTCTAATTCACAAAACAGCTCGTCTAATTTTAAGTTAGAAAGATTCTTAGAAATTTTGTAGGCATCCACTATTGATGCCCACAAACTATTACGTGGAAAAGCGTTTAAAGCGTACCTTATTAAGTCTCTGTTCTCCATTTGGTGGCCTATTGCATGAAGCCCGTTGAGGATGTCCTTGATCCTCGCGTGTAGTTGATTCGCTGTTTCTCCTTCCTGCATTTTTATATTAAAAATTTTATTTAGAAGCGTGTCTCGTTTTGTTACCTTAGCGTCGCTCGTTCCCTCGCAATTCGATCAACTTGTCCCATAGCTCTTTAGCGTTTTGTGTGGACCGACTGTTCAATTCTTCTCTTGTCAATCCGCACCGTAGAGTGTTGATCGCTTTATTTTGTTGATGCTTTTTCTTGAGATCTGCTGTCCAGTCTTCGGATCCACTAGATTCCGGCGTTGTCCACTGGAATTTTGTAGGGTTTCGTAATGCTCATCCACTGGTCAAGTCTTTTTGAGGTAGACCTCCATGCGCTTCTTCCAGAAGGGAAGTCGTCCCCGTTGGAGGGTGGACGGTGTTGAATCCTTCTTGTTGGGACATTCTGTGCACAGGTAAAAATAAAAATCCCAAGACTTGGTCTTGGATTAGTAGTGCGGGAAGAGAAAAATGAAAAAAAATCTAGATTCGTGTTGCACTAATTTAAATTGATTAGTGAAATATTAAGTTAACGAAACACCAGTTTTAAAATTAATTATTAAAAAAAAAAAATCACCCCCTGTCTGATTGGTGGTTGCACCAAATCAGAGCGGTACCTGCTCTGATACCACTTGTAGGACCGTTAGATTCGATAGAGGGGGGGTGAATATCGATTCGAAAAAGACGAGTATAAACGCAGCGGAAAAATAAAGTAGACACAGATATTTTTACTTCGTTCGGAGCCTGTGACGACTCCTACTCGAAGGCCCGTGGTCCTTGACCACTTTCGTTGGGCAATCACTAACAAGTCGAAATATGACTACAGAATAAGTATAGGAAATGCTAGTAATAATAAAGCAATACCGACAAAGAAAAAATTAAATAAACACCGGAGGAGCACTTTTGTCGGAGCGTTGTTGACGTCTCACTTGAACGTCGAGCAGCAAGACCAGCAGTAGAAGAGTTCCCAGTAAAAATTGATTTCTGAAGCTCCTGTCTGGGGCTTCTTTTATATGCTGTTCCGGGCGCCTGGATTCCTTCCGGGCGCCTGGAGTGTGACGTAACTGCTCAAACCAAGATGCTCCACGTGGCGACGACTTGGCTAGATAAAATTCGCCTTCCGGGCGCCCGGACCACCTTGTTCCAGAAAACTCCCTTTTCCTGCAAAACAAAGTTAGTCCGAGGCAAATGTATATCCTGTAAAGCAGATTGTCAGCACAGTTAAGGTTCAACAGATAATTAAAAAAGAGTATGACTTAGATTCCGAGACCGGAATCTAGTCACGATCTCGACTTAAATATCCGAAATGGATCTAAGTCGGATCGACGCCTAATGTTCCCTTCCCGGGAACGCGTCCTCACAGTCACTCCCTTCCAGTGACTTACCTTGCTTACCTGCCAGACGTCCGGTCAGCCCGTCTGGACTTCTCGCCAAGCGTCCGGTCAGCCCGTCGACCCGCTTGGACTTCTCGCCAGTTATCCGGTCAGCCCGTCGACCTAGCTGGACTTCTCGCCAAGCGTCCGGTCAGCCCGTCGACCCGCTTGGACTTCTCGCCAGCTATCCGGTCAGCCCGTCGACCTAGCTGGACTTCGTGCCAGACATCCGATCAGCCCGTCGACCTGTCTGGACTTTTCCTGCACACTTGATCAAAGTGTCAGACAACAACACAACTAACTTAACCTATTTGTCATTCATCAAAACCTGGGTTAGACTGTTAGTGCTACCCGCACCAACAGAAGACACTCGATTTTAAAGTCATCGTTCGGCTGTTGATAGCGAAGACACTCAATTTTAAAGTCATCGTTCGATTGTTGATGGCAAAGACACTTAGTTTTAAAGCCGCTGTTCGGCTGCCGATAGCGAAGACACTCAATTTTAAAGTTGTTGTTCGGTTGTTGATGGCAAAGACACTCGATTTTAAAGCTGACATTCAACTGTTGAGGACGAAGACTTTCGGTTTTATAACCGTCATTCAGCTACTGATAGTGAAGACACTCAGTTTTAAATCCGTTGTTCAGCTGTTGATGGCGAAGACACTCGATTTTAAAACCGTCGTTCTGCTATTGATAGCGAAGACTTTTAATTTTATAGCCATCGTTTGGCTACTAAGGGTGAAGACTTTTAATTTTATAGCTGTCGTTCAGCTGCTTAGGGCGAAGACTTTCAGTTTTATAGCCATTGTTCAGCTCTGCCATGTGCGACACTTAGCCAATTTTTTGATTCCTCGCTGAGCTCTGCTCGCGATGATACTGATTTTTAATTACCGTTGATGTCACCCTGATTTCTCGAAAATCGCTCAAATCTCCTTCCATTAATATAGGACACGCTCAACCATGCCTCGTAATCATGCTCTCTACTTTATAATTAAAGCTACTGGTAGAAGAATGCCACGTAGCATCCCTGCATGCCGCCGTAGGTATGATGTGACCGACGACTGTTTGGGTTTAATGTGACCGCTACCATTTTGAAATCAACGGTCATGATGAACTCTCCTTTTCCAAAGCCCTTGATCGAATGGCTCAGTGCGGTCGCTCTTCAGGTTTTTAAGCCCCCAACTTTTTTTTCTTCCCTTCACCGTCTTCCTCGCGCTCACCATTGTCTCCTCTTCCTCTTCGATAGTGATTTCCTTTACAGTAAGCTTCTCTCCTTTTCTTCACACCCTTGATTCTCCTCCCCCTCCATTCTTTATGGATGAGTCTCCTCATTCTCCCCTGGTCATCCCCAGGCTTTGATATACTTCCACTGAATCTAAGTTTAATGACAATGAGGTTACCTAGATGCAAATGACCTACCGCTTTCCTGCGGGTTACCAGATTGTCATCCCCTCTGCATACGACTGACCTTATTGACCTCTAAATGGCTTTTTGCCCCTTTTTAAGGACCAGTTTCATGTCAACCTTTGATTTGCTATTCATCCCTTCTTCTAAGAAATTTGTAGATATTTTTATATCTCTTTGCATCAACTAGTGCCTAATTCCTTTAAGTTGTTGTGTGGGGTGATCATACTGTTCCGTTTATACAAAATTTCCTTAGTACCCCACGTGTTCCACTACTTTTATTATCCTAAGTTGTCCGAGCTGGGGACCTTTCATTTTCAAGCCTGAGTGGGTGTTGTCTATTTTGACAAAACACGCTCCTTGAATAAACACTGGAAGGAGCATTACTTCTTCATTCATCTTCCCGTCTGACCTAGCTTTTCGACTAAGTGGCAGATGGAATTGATAAAGTCTCCCTCGTTTGACAGATATAAGAGTCGGTCGGACTACCTCCAAGCAGCTTCAAGTTTGGCCGGTTAGAAGTATTACATACACCGGCTGCTGTTGGAGGGTGTTTTATACTAAGTCTCATCCGCACGCACTAGCCCATTCCCCTAGGTATGCCCTTTTTTTGTCGCTCACCTTAGGATCTAACTGATTTTCTTTCTTTTTTGCAACACAAGTCATGTTGAGGGCCCGTCTAGTGGCAAGAGTAGACTCACAGATGAGAAGATCAATGCTAAGGCCGTCACCGAGTCAGAGAGTCGCGGCTTATCGCCGGTCAAGCATTCTGACGATCCGACCGATGAAGCAAAAGGAAGCCACGTGGTAGCTAGCAGTACAGGAGGTAGCCAAGTGGCGTCTAGTGATGTTGTGGCCACTACAGGCGAGCTGCCCCCCGAGTGGCAATCCATGGCGTCGATCATGGTGCCGTAGGAATCGGCCACATCAGGTGAGCCCTTAATACAACATCGCAAGACGCACCAAGGGGAAGCTTCCTCCAACTCGGCCACCTCGATTTTGTAGACCTCTGCACCTACCACTTCTCCCCCGCATTTTGAGAGAGGCGAGACCTCATCTTTTGCCATCCCGGAGAGGGAGATTGCTGCCCCCACTCCTCCATCCTCTGATCGGACACCATCTCTTTTTTCTGCGTTGCCGACCGAGACCATATACACACCGCCCATAGCTTACTTGCCACCCCCGCTGATTGACTCAGCCCCCCAGGTGTCTATCATCCGCTCCTCCCTGATGTCCAAGTCAAAGGATCGGCCACCTCCGAGCCGTCGGATCTGAGCAACCGCAGACACATAATGACCATCATTCACCTGTCGACCAACAAGTGGCGTCACCCCGATGATACCGAGCCATGCTCTCTCGAGCATCAGATTAAAATCCAAGGGCTGCTGGCAGAAGTCTGGGCAGATGTTATGGCCCGAGCGACAACTATCTCGCTCAGGGGAGCTCGTGGACAGCTTCACTCAGAAGTCCGCCAGGGTATATTTTTTTTTTTGCCAAGTCTCTCATTTGCATTCCCCGATCGACACTTATTAACTTTTTCTTACTGCAGTTCTAGGTGGAGAGCTTGGCCATGTGTCAAAGGCTGACATTTTTGTAACACGAGCTCCAACAGCTACACGCTCCAATCGGGCGATTATAAGCCTCCCAAGACCATATCGATCACCTCACTACGGAGGTGGCTCGACTGAAGGAAAACTTGGAACAGAGTGTCGAGCAACTGTTGGGCTCAGAACGAGCGCTCACTATAGAGAAGAACAAAAATCTCAAGTTGGCCCTCCAACTCGACCGACTTACCAAGTAAGCTCATGGTTTTGAGTCAAAGATAAACTCTGCCAATATCAGGAAACTCCGAGCCATCGAAGATCTTGATATAAAAAATAAAGAGGCTGGGTCCTAGTCCAAAATATCAAAGAGGCAGAAGTTGCTCTAGAGGCCGAGCGGGATAGCTGAACGACAAAACAAATGGCAAGCAAGCTCCAGCTTGATGAAAAAGATGCCAAGCTGGCTTCCCTAAAAGCTGAATTAGAGGCATCTCGGACGGAATTTAACATTTATCAAGAGGAGGAACCCGACTGGTTGGAGACATTCAGAGCGAGTTATATCCACTCTAATGCTTTCAATGACAAGTTCACAGACCAAGATCTTCGCCTCTTCAACTATGACATCGATAGGACCCTCTAGCAACTAAATGATGGCAACCATCTCTCTCTTGATATGGCTGACTAGATTATAAATAGATAGAAGATCATAGAGTCTCTCCCCGATGACGTTCTCAACTACCTCGATTAGCTTCCTCTTCAAAATTAGTTTATTGTACTTCCCTGTAACACTTTGTAAAAAGTTTCTAAGTGTTAATGAATGCACGCCCATTCGGCGCTTTATCATTATCTGGTTTGCAGTTCTATAATCTTGTAACCCTTCATTAGTATAGTCTGTAAAAATTTTCCAAGTGTGGATCCCTGTGCTCCCGTTCGGAGCTATAAGGTTATTATCTATAGAATCCTGCAAATCCTTTCCACCTCAACTGAACGACCTATTTGCTTATAACTCACCCGATCGGGTCGAGAGTTTTTGGCACTTCGTAATTTTTCATTCAAAATTTCTTGCATCCATAGAATGAACCTTTTTACAGGCTACATAATTTTAGTCACCAACTTACTACCTAGTCTGATAGGGCTGCAAATGATTCATGTTTCATGGTTGATCGAGCTTCCTTCCGTTCTTGTCTTGTAGATAATAAGACCCCGAACTGAGCTTCTGAATCACTTTGTAGAGTCCTCCTCATGGGACCTCCAGTTTGCTGACATCACCGACTGACTTGACTCTTTTCCAACAAAATCGCCGACCTGGAACGATCTTGGCATCCCTCGTCTGTTATAATTTTACTTCATCCTTTACCTATGCACGTCATTCGAACGACAACCTTGTCTCTGATTTTGTCAATTAAATCTAACTCCATGAGGTGTCGCTCGGTGTTACCTTCATTGTAGAGCTGCACCCGATCGGATTCAACTTCCATCTTGACCGGCACCACAACTTCTCCTCCGTATATTAAGTGGAATGGGGTTAGGCCTGTCGCTTCTTAGGGCATGGTGCAGTAGGCCCACAGCACGCTCAACAATTCATCCGCCCAGCTCCCCCCGACATGGTCGAGTCTAGTCTTGACTCCTCGGAGGATTTCTCTATTGGCGATCTCCGCTTAACCATTCCTTTAGGGATAAGCCATCGAGGTGAAAGTCTGCGTAATGACATAGTTGGCTCATCACTTTTTGAGCCTCTACCCTTGAAATTGACTCCCATTGTCGGAGATGAGTCTATGAGGCATGCTGAACCGACAAATGATATTCTGCCACAGAAATTTTATAACCATTTGTTCGGTTATTTTGGCTAACGGCTCAGCTTCCACTAACTTGGAGAAATAGTCTACCGCCATGAGAAGGGATTTCCTTTGTCCAGTCGCCATTGGAACGACTCTACAATTGTCATGTCTCATTGGTCGAACGAGTAAGATACCACAGATGTCTTCAACTCTTTAGTAGGCATGTATGGGATGCTCTGATATTTTTGACAAGACAAGTTACTATAGTCCGTGCAGTATTGGCTTGCAGAGTAGTCCAGAAATACTCGGGTAGTAGGATTTTCCTTGCCAATCACCGACAGCCTGGGTGACTTCCGCAAGAGCCTTGGTAAACTTCTTACTATCCTTTGATCCGACACATTTGAGCAGGGGTCTTGAGTAGACTTTCTTGTACAGGTAGTTCCCCATCAGTGTGAACCATCCGGCTCTCTTCTTTAGTACTCAAGCCTGCTCCCGATCGGCCTGTACATCACCCAATCAGATAAACTCGATCAGAGGTGTTCTCCAATCGCTAGAAGCTCCTCCGGTCAGTCTATCGATGTGAGCTACTAACATGTCCTGCTCGATCGGCTTATCCAACACCACCGGGGTCAAGGAACTTGCTAACATTGTCAGTTCATCCGCATATTGATTTTTCTCTCGGGGGATCTTTAGGATAATAACTTCTTGAAATCCGACCTTTAACTTTTAGAACGCTTCCGCATACATCCTTAGCTTTACATTATTTATTTCAAAAGCCCCTAAAAGTTGTTGCGCTACCAATTGAGGATCCGAATGGATAATGACTCGCATAGCTCTCACATGCCTTGCTGCTTGTAGACCAGCTATCAACGCCTCTCACTCTACCTTGTTGTTTGTGGCTCTGTAGTATAGTCGAACAAACAGTTGCATTTGGTCCTCGTGCGGTGATATCAGAAGTATGCCCACGCCGCTACCTTGTCAAGTGGATGACCCATCAACATAGATCTTCCAAGTTACTTCCGGCTCAGAGTTATGTACCTCCGTCACAAAATTGGCTAAAGCTTGTGCCTTCATCGTCGACCGAGGCTAATACTATATGTCAAACTCGCTCAGCTCTATGATCCATTTGATCAGCCGACCAGACGCTTTGGGGTTCAAAAGAACTCACCCTAAAGTGCTATTAGTCAACACAATTATTGGATGCGACAAAAGTAACCTCTGAGTAGTGAGAACTAGCACGTACGTTAGCTTCTCGAGATAGGTGTAGCGGCACTTTGCATCTTTCAATATATGGCTTAAAAATACACCAACTGTTGTTCAGTGTTGTTCTTCCACACCAACGCTAAGCTAACCACCCGCTCTGTTGACAACAAGTATATCTAGAGCGGCTTCCCAGCAATGGGCTTTGCTAATACAAGTAAGGAAGTCAAATAATTCTTGAGCTCCTCCAGGGTTTTGTCGCATTCAGCATCCCATTGAAATTTTGTTGCCCAGCACAGAACCTCAAAGAACAGATGACTTCGGTCGGAGGACTTGGAGATGAACCTGGATAGCGTCGTGATTCGCCAGGTTAGCTGCTGAGCTTCCTTTAGGTTGCGCGGAGGTGACATGTCTTAGAGTGCTTTTACTTTGCTGGGATTTCCTTCGATCCCCCGCTCTGTCACTATGTAACTGAGGAAGAGCCCACTTCTTTCTCCGAACAAGCACTTGCTTGGATTGAGTTTGATTTCGTACCTTCTTAGCATTTGACAAGTCTCCTCAATATCTACACATAGATCAATGACTCAGAAGGATTTTATCAAAATGTCATCAATATATACCTTCATGTTTCAGCCAATCTGCCATCAGAACACCTTGTTCATTAGCCTCTAGTAAGTGGCTTGTACGTTCTTCAGCCCGAACGACATCATATTATAGCAGAAGGTTTTGCCAGTCATTATGAGTCTCGATGGGGAACTTGATCTTCTTGCAAAAGGTGGAGACGACCATCCGGAATTCATTCATAGCCGGTCAGCCCAGTATGACGTTGAAGATGGACGAAGCCTCCACCACAATGAAGTTCGTCATCCTTATCATCTTGAGCGGCTCTTCTCTGAGAGATATGGCCAGCCGAACCTCGGCTGGCCGATCGGCAATACTTCGTTGACGGTGAACCCATATAAGGGAGTCATCATGGGTTGCAACTCGCTCCAATCGATTTACAGTTGATCGAACACTTTTTTGAAGATGATATTCACCAAACTACTTGTATCTATGAAAGTACGGTGAATACTGTAGTTAGCAATTACCGCTTTGATGATCGGGGAATTGTTATAAGGGACCTCCACTCCCTCTAAGTATTGAGAACTGAAACTGATCTCTGGTCCCGTTGCTGCTACCTGACTGCACCTGATGGTGTGGATTTCCAAGCGTCGGGTGTGTGAATTCCATGCTCGATTGGAGTCGCTGTCGGTCGGGCCCTCTACGATCATTCCAATATCACCCCGAGCATTATTGTGGTAGTTCTCCTCTTCTCAAACTAAGGGTCGCGACCGCTCAGCTGATGCTCTTCAGTTCTGAGTCCGTTGTTGAGGGCCTTCTCTCTTCGCCCTTCCCTCCTGATCGCTTGTGATGGTGATGGTCAGGGGATGGGGAGCGGCGATGCAATCTTAGCGAGGCCGCTCGACGAGGCCTCAACTTGAGACTTTAACAATCTCTAGTGTTGTGTGTCGCCACCCGATGGAATGAGCAAAAGAGCGGCGTCCACTGTCATCTCTCAATGGATCTTCCCCGCTCGGCTTCCACATTTTGGACCGCATGTGTACGGGGCTCTAAGTGTTGTTGTGTTACTCCTGCTGGGAGCTCCTTTGGTGGTGGGTTGGAATGGGTCATTCGGTGTTCCAGTACAATTGCTGGCTAAGGGATCGATTCCCTCCTCCAAGCTGTTTGGGCATCCTCCACATTGATGCACTCGGTAACACTTCTAAGCAGATGACCGAAGTCCTTAGAAGGGTCTCTTGATGAGCGAGCTGAAGAATTCACCCTCTAATAGCCCTTGTGAGAATGAACTCACAAGGATCTCCTGCGTGGCTGAAGAGACTTTCATAGCTACCTGGTTAAACTTCGTAATGTAGGCCCACAGTGTCACCTTGGGCCCTTGCTTGACCGTGAACAGATTGACGTTCATCTTCTGATGGTGGCGACTACTTGAGAAGTGCTATCGGAACATCGCTCGGAAGTCTTTAAAGCTACATATAGAGTCGATCGGCAGTTGCCTGAACCACTTCTGGGCCAATCCGAAGAGCGTAGTGAGAAAAACTCAGTATTTAACCCCGTTGGAGTACTAATGGAGCATGGCTATATTGTCGAATTTTATGAGGTGATCCTCGGGGTCGGTTGCCCCCTTGTATTCTCCGATTGTTAGCGGCGCGTAGTGCTGCAGCAGCCGGTCGTCTAGGATCTCCTAAGAGAATTGCATGTTTATCCATTCAGGGGAAATGTCGAGCCTTGGTGCTTTTCCCTTAAGCTCGTCTCAGGCGGGCGCTTCCTCCGATAAGGATCCTTGGGCCCTATCCACTTGGCATTATTCCTCTGAAGGGGTGCAGAACAATAACTGATGATAAGGGATCGGCGCATCCGATGCTTCTCCAAATGTGCCGATCGGCTTATTGTTTGTATGATGAGCGGTGACGTTACCAACTTTGCCTGCATGATTAGCTCATTGCCTTGTTGCCGATGTCGCTTGTTCGTTTGCTTGGTGATCAACTGTTGCTTGCTACTACTCCAACATCTTAGCAGCTCGTGCTTGTATCAGCATGTCCAACTCCTCTTGCGTCACTGTCATAGTGGTGAGTCGTCCAACACCCTCCACCATTGCATTTCGAATTCAAGTAAGCTTTCCACAGACGACGCCAAATATGATCATGTCCGAAAACATTGAGGATGGCAAGCTGGGGATGTGACTTTGAGGTTGACGCGGTGATGACTCCATGTAGCCCTGCAATATAAAAACGTCAGTGCCGGGCCAGGAAGGGGTTCCTAGTGTTAGCCCTCCAAAGCTCAAGTTTTAGTATCACCGATCTCAAGAAATGGAGAACTGTAGCTAAAGGATGTAGAAGACGAAGTTGTGCATACCTCTCCCTATGGATAAGAACCCTCCTTTTATAGTGTCACTATAGTGCTCGTCATGCATCCCAATGTGTTTACATGTTTTCCTAGGTGTCCTAAGAAAAGTTAAGGGAAAAAGTGTCTCTGACATCATTCTTTAAGCAACCATGCAATCATCTGACGTGACAACTTGGAAGCTTCCAAAGTACGATTTACCTGCTGGACATGTCTTGCTGTCAGTGGCACAAACTTCCAAAAGGATATGATGAGATATTTGGTGGGACAATGCTCGGCCGACCGGCGTTCGCTCGGTTGGGGTTTCCCGCTCGGTAGTGTCATTAGGCCTGCTGGCTCGTCCTTTTCAGATGTTCCAGACTGTTCTCAATTATCTTCTTCTGACTGAGCGTGGTGCCCAGTTGACGAGACTAGTGCTTGCTTGGCTTTCTTTGTGGTCGGAGGGCAATTTACTCGGCCGAGAAAGGCCTGACTTACTTGTGTCTCAAGCTGGTACTATTCGCTTAGTAGTACTTGATCTGCTTGGTAGTACTCGGTCCACTTGGCAGTAGTCAGTTTGCTCGGCGGACTTGGATACTCCGCTTAACTTTATTTTCAACATCAGCCGATCTTCCTTACTTTGACCTATCTTTAGTGGGACCCTTCATCATAACCGGATCACTCTCTATAAAAGCATTTTTTATAAATCTTAAAAAAAAAGACATTTTAAAAATAGTTGTAAAATGAATTTGTTCAAAATGGGTATAAAAATGAATTATATTGCTGATCTATACTTAGGCTCTGCTTACTTTGAAGGGTGGAAATAAAACCTGTGGAAAAATTTCACAAGTGTAAAACTTTCTTTATTTACTTCGTAAAAATGGTTGAATTATTTTCTCTTCTTTTATTTGCCAAATGGGCACACGGAATTTCAAATCTGTCGACCAATCAATTTTCACTTAAAAAATATGCCATTAATGATCAAAATTTGGGTCGCTGAATAGATCTCTAAATGGATATAGTGATTGAATATTTCGGTTGAAAATTTTTGGGTCGCCAAAATATCATTTAGATTTAACAACGAAAAATTAATTATGCCGCTATACTTAGCGAGGAAAATTTATTTCTGCCACTGTATTTAGTGATAAAATTTATTTCCGCCATGAAAATTTATAATCTATCATTAAATATAACGACCAATATTTTGACCCGTCACAAAATTCAGTGATGAATGGCATAAATTTAAATTTTGTCACTAATTTAGAAAAAAAAAATTCCAACACCTCATCTATTTAGTGATTTAAATCTTGTTTACATCCAAATATATATCAATTTACCATTACGAGATAACATTATACCTTTAACATTCACAAACCATCACGATACATTAAATCATCATTCACAGAACAACAATACCTGCATTCACAAACCATCATAAACACATCCACGATACATTAACGACTCATTCATAAACTCATTCACAAACCAGCACTCATAAACCATCATTCACAAACAACCATCCCTACATTATAAAAACATCCACAATACATTCACAAATTCATTCATTTATCAACAAAAAGTATCGTACATGATCAAAATAATTCCAGCACAAAAACAATTCCATTACAAAACAAGCACATATAGTTCAAATCCAACACATCCTATCCTACTCAAAAATTAGGACATTCATCATCATCAAATCTTGCATAACATACGATTGGTTATTAAAGAATAAGGGCAAAACTACTCATATATGAAAAAAAAAATCATACTCATACTTGAATTTAAAGTTAAAATAGATATACACAACGATAAAACTATTTATGAAAAAAATACACAAACCAATAAATACAAATTTGACATGTTTTAAACAATATATACCTTCATGAGAGTTTAGATATCTGCTAATGGTGATAGAATGTGCCATTACCTACATTGTTCCTGAAAAGATGCAATACAATTAGAGATGTATCGAAATTAATAGAACGATTTTACGTGTTTTATAAGTGATAAATAAAAAAGCTAAGTTGAAGTACAATACACCTCAGAATGAGTTACTTATCAGTAACATTCAGGTCTTGAGCCTTCTATGAGTCAAAATCATGCTGTGTTCTAAAAGCAGAATGACTTATTAATGGAATGCGAACGAAAGATTCTTGCATATGTTGTTGTATTATCGTCTTGACCCGATCATCAATAAGCTATTCTGATGGATCGAAAGCGCTAGAGGAGGGGGGGGGGGGGGGGGAATAGTGCTCGTGGCTATTTTAACGATTTTAAAACGCAGAGTTTCAACGCAGCGGAAAGTAAAAGAAAAAACACAACAGACGCAGATGTTTTACTTCGTTCGGAGCCTATGGCGACTCCTACTTGAAGGCCCGCGGTCCTTGACCGCTTTCGGTGGGCAACAACTATAATATCGGAAAGATTACAATTTGAATTACAATTAATGCAATAAGAAAACTAATACCGACAACAAATTAAAAGATAGAAGAGTAGTAGCACTTCAAGGTCGACAACAAAATATCTGAGCTTTGGGTTGTCGACGTCGAGTAGTAGCACTTCAAGGTCGTCTAGTTGGCAGCACTTCACAGAAGAAAGCTTAGAAATCGTTGTTCTTTGGCTGCACCCTCGACCCTCTTTTTATATGACATTCCGGGCACCTGGATCCCTTCCGGGCGCCTGGAGTGTGACGTGGCCAACCAACCAGGATGCTCCACGTGGCGAAGTCACGGCAGGGATAAAACTTGGTCCCGGGCGCCCGGACCTGTTCCGGCCGCCTGGAGCTCCGGGCGCCCGGATCCATCCCGGGCGCCCGGACCACCTTTTTCCAGCAGGTTCCTCACCTGCAAAACCAGGTTAGTCCGAGCAAAATCCCCTGCAAGACAGTGTTAGAATCTGATAAAACACAGTAAGGAATAACTGACAGTCTTCGGACTGTCCGAGTCTGACTTCGGATTCCCAACCGGAAACCCTAGGTCGACCCGACGCCTACTGTTCCCTCTACGGGGAACGCGTCCTCACCTACTCCCCTCAGGAGAGATTACCTGATGCCAGTCCGGTCCTCCAGACCGACTGGACTTTTCGCCTAGGGTTACCACCCCCTAGGACCTAGGGTTACCGCCCCCTAGGGTTTTTCTCCACCTAGGGTTACCGCCCCCTAGGACCTAAGGTTACCGCCCCTTAGGGTTTTCCCTCACCTAGGGTTACCGCCCCCTAGGACCTAGGGTTGCCGCCCCCTTAGGGTTTTTCACCTGCCTAACCGCAGCTAGGACTTTCCTGAAACACTCATTCAAACATTTTAGATCACACACTAACTTAACTTTGAATCCTTTGCCATTATCAAAACTAAGGTTCGATCGTCGGATGCTTCCCGCACCAACAATCTTCCCCTTTTTGATAATGGCAACCGAAATTCAATGTTAAGTAAAAGACATATGCTGTTATGTATAAGCACAAGACACAAGATAAGCGTGATAGCAAGATAAGCATAAACATAGCTCCCCCTTAATACAAGCTCCCTTTAAAATATTTTCTTTGAATTTCTCTACTCTCCCCCTTTGCCATATATCAAAAATGAGCTAGTTTTGAAAAACTTAATTTTTCAAGACAGAATTTAGCAGAAAACATTTTGACTTAGGCAAGGAGCAAGTGTAAGGTAACACTTTAGAATAGCAATATTTTTCAAAATTTTGTCAATTGATTTTGTTTGAAGTGATTTGCCAAGAGGAACTTTTTTTAACTTAGTGTGTTTTGGGAGTTTCCAAAATTTTCACAAAAAAATTTTCAAACAAAAATTTAACTTCAGAAATTTTTAGACAAAATTTTCAACTTCAGAAGTTTTCAAACAAAATTTTCAGCTTCAGAAATTTTCTAGAGAAAATATTCAGAATTTTAAAGAAAATTTCCAAGGAAGATTTTCAACTTAAAAAAATTTTCAAAGTTTTAAAAAAAAATTTTAACTTGACGAATTTTCGAAAAGGTTTCAGCTTAAATAACTTTCTAACAAAAATTTTCAGAATAGAGGACACTTGAAAATTTGGAGAAAGTTTTTGAAAAAGTTGCTTTGAAATGAATTTCAAGAATACTTAAGGCAAAGGAGAAGCGATAACCTTATTTATTTTATTTTTTTAAAAATTTTTTTTAATAGCTTGCCATTTTATTTTAGTAAGGTATCAGAGCCCTAAAGTCCAAGCATGAGTAAAGATTTGTTTTGATTAGGTATCAGATCCCTTAAGTACAGACATGCTTAAACCTATTATTTCCTTCACCAACTGTCTAACCGTTTAGCTACTTGCTGATTGCCTAGAGGGCAATAGTGTTCACTTGGTTAGTCAAGTCAAGTCAATTGATCCAGTTAGATTTGACTAAGGCTGGAAGACTTGATTTGATTACTTTTCGTCACGTATTTAACGCCCAGACTCATATTGATGCACAGAAATAAGCATTCTCGAGTCCAGGCTGTACCCTATGCATCTCACACCGTTCTATGTTTTACAAACACAATCAAGGTAAACCTAGGTGTTTGTGAGATGCTCTGGCTGATTCCTGGGGGAACATTATTTCTAGGGGGAAATCCTAGGCTAAATCCAACTTTTGAAAGTCTAGTAAAGTAGGGATTTAAAAAAAACAAAGTTTTGCCTAGAATTTTGAAAATCTTATGAAAAACCAATAAGCATTAAAAGGACTGAATTGAAAGTATCTATTCTACCCAGCAGATTCCTATTTGTCTTCTCAGTGTACTGAACTCAAGTTCAGGTAAGGGTTTTGTAAAGATGTCAGCTAAGTTTGATTTTGACTCAACATAGTTGAGTACAATGTCACTCTTAGCTACATGATCCCTTACAAAGTGGTGTTTTACTTCTATATGTTTAGTCCTTGAGTGATGAATTGGGTTTTTTGTTAGATTTATTGTACTTATGTTATCGATTGAGATTTTTGTTTTTTGATATTCAAGTTGATAGTCTTTAAGGGTATGCATCATCCATAGTAATTGAGATGTGCATTCACCTAGTGCTATATATTCAGCTTCAGTGGTAGATAAGGCAACACAGTGTTGCTTTCTACTTGACCAACTTACTAGGCAGTGCCCTAAAAATTGACAACTGCCACTTGTACTTTTTCTATCTAGCTTGCACCCGGCATAGTCAGAGTCAGAGTAGCCGGTTAGATCAAGGGTGCAAGATCTAGGGCACCAAAGTCCTACGTTTAGGGTTCCCTTAACATACCTAAGGATTCTTTTTACTAGGGTTAAGTGAGACTCTTTTGCACAAGATTGGTATCTTGCACACATACCTACTGCAAAGATGATGTCTGGTCGACTTGCAGTTAGGTACAGTAGACTTCCTATCGCACTTCGATAGTATTTCAAGTCTACTGGTTTACCTTCTAAGTCTGAGTCAATTTTAACATTAGTAGCCATTGGTGTATTGATGATTTTTGAGTTTTCCATTCCAAATTTACTAATTAATTCCTTAGCATATTTGGTTTGATAAATATAAATTCCATCTTTGGTTTGCTTAATTTGTAACCCTAAAAAGAAATTAAGTTCACCCACTATACTCATTTCAAATTCATTTTCCATTAGTTTGGTAAATTCTTTTAGAAATTTTGAGTTGGTTGATCCAAAAATAATATCGTCAACGTAAATTTGGGCTATAAAGATGTCGCTTTCAAAGGTTTTTACAAAAAGGGTTGGATCTATTTGACCTTGGTTGAACCCTTTTGATATTAGATAGTTGGATAGTCGTTCATACCAAGCTCTAGGTGCTTGTTTTAGTCCGTACAGGGCCTTTTTTAATCTGAAGACATAATTTGGATGTTCTATGTCCTCAAATCCTGGGGGTTGGCCTACGTATACTTCTTCTTTAATAAATCCGTTTAAGAATGCGGATTTTACATCCATT
Source organism: Zingiber officinale (assembly GCF_018446385.1). Lineage (NCBI taxonomy): Eukaryota > Viridiplantae > Streptophyta > Magnoliopsida > Zingiberales > Zingiberaceae > Zingiber > Zingiber officinale. The sequence goes on from NC_055989.1 coordinate 123,266,133, forward strand.
TGAAATAGCTTGAATCCTTTGTGTGCTGCATAGGCCAATAGCATCCTGATGGATTCAAGTCTTGCTACAGGAGCATAGGTCTCATCATAGTCTAGCCCTTCTATTTGATTGAACCCTTTGGCTACTAACCTGGCTTTATTTCTTACTATTTCACCTTGATCATTTAATTTGTTTCTAAAAACTCATTTAGTGTCAATTATGGTTTTGTTAATGGGTTTAGGCACTAATTCTCATACCTGATTTCTTTCAAATTGGGCCAATTCTTCTTGCATTGCTATAGTCCAATCTGGGTCTGGTAGGGCTTCTTCTATGGTTTTGGGTTCAATTTTTGAAATTAGGGCTATTTGACTCTGGTTTCTATAGGATGACCTAGTTCTTACTCCTACAGTTGGATCACCCAAGATTTGGTCAGATGGGTGATTTGTGCTTGTTCTGGTTAGTCGTATGTCATTTGAATTAGTGATTTGTTCTTCAGATTCAATAGGTTCAGGTTGAGTTTCGTCATCTTCTCTGTTTATTGGATTAGCATTTTCTGTATATTCAGTTTCATCTATAGTGTCTTCATCAAATTTTATATTTGTTGTTTCTTCTACTTTTAGGGTATTCTTGTTATACACTCTATATGCTCTACTAGTGGTGGAGTACCCTAAAAATATTCCTGGGGTTGTTTTTTATGTAAATTTTCCTAAGTAGTCTTTAGTGTTTAAAATAAAGACTTTACACCTAAATACTTTTAAATAGTTTAAGTTAGGAATTTTATTATAATAAATTTCATAGGGGGTTTTATTTTGAAAATTGTTAATTAAGATCCTATTTTGAATGTAGCATGCTGTACTAACTGCTTCAGCCCAGAATTGATTAGATAGATTATATTCGTTTAACATGGTTCTAGCAGCTTCTTGTAAGGTTCTGTTTTTACGTTTTACTAAACCATTTTGTTGGGGGGTTCTAGGGCAGTAGTATTCATGTTTGTACCCATTTATCTCACAAAATTCAGTGAAGTTGTGATTCTCAAATTCTCCTCCATGATCACTCCTTATCCTTTTAATTTTAGTATCTTTTTCATTTTCTATTAATTTACAAAAATTACTAAATTTTTCAAAGGTTTCATCTTTTGTTTTTAGAAATTTTACCCAGGTGAACCTGGAGTAGTCATCAATTATAACTAAGCAATACTGGTTCTTGCTTAGTGACTTGGCTCCATGTGAATCAAATAGATCTAGGTGAAGGAGCTCAAGTAGATGGGTAGTTCTAACCGTATTGGTTGACTTGTGGGTGGACTTGGTTTGTTTTCCTTATTGACATGCATTACAGATTGAGTTTTCAATAACTTTTAATTTGGGCATTCCTCTAACTAGTCCATTTTGACTCATTTTTGAAATGAGTCTTGTGTGCGTGTGACCGAGTCTTCTGTGCCATAACTCAGTTTCCTCTTGTTGTGTTAGAAAACACTTTATTGAGGATGATGGTAGATAGACGGTGTAGACATTATCTTTTCTAGTGCCCTTAAGTATAATTTTTGGATTATCGACATGTTTGACTATACATTCAGACTTGGTAAAATTGACTGAATAACCAGTATCGCATAGTTGACTTATACTTAATAAATTGAAATTAAAATTTTCAACTAACAGTACTTTTCGAATAATAAAATCAGAATTAAGTTCGATATTACCTTTTCCGATTACTTTCAGTTTTCCATCGTTGCCGAATGCAACTGATCCTAGGTTCTTTAGTTTTAACTTAGTGAACTTCAACCGATCTCCAATCATATGTCTGGAACATCCACTGTCCAACACCCATTGATCCAATTCCTACACATAAAGTAGTTGATGGATCAAAAGACAGTTTGATTGAGGTAAGTCCCAAATTTTGCATCTTACCTAATCTGAGTTAATTCTATGGGGGTTTGTGTGGTGATTTGATGTTTAATTGAGAAATATTTAAATTAATTCAATTTTAAAAATGTTTAAGTTAATGTGATTTTAAAAATATTTAATTTGCTTAGTCATCTCACCCGATCTATGTTTTCAATCAGGGTATCCTATTATTCTGTGAGATGAATTAGTTCAATTTATAGGGTTTTGTTTAACTTTATGTTAGATTCGGGTTTAGCTTTGAGTTCAACAAGTAAGCATTCTTTCGATAAACTTCTGAGCTATGGTGAGTCACAAGGAGCTCATTAAAGTAACCATGCCTTCGAGGTTTCCCAAATAGTCCTACCTATTGAGCTTAATACTAAACTTTGGTCTAACTAGTTAGGATCCATTTAAGGGTAGCTTCGGTTAGTTCCACTTGGCCAAATGCACCAGGTCGAAGCCATATCTTCCTAGACATGCGATGCCCAAGTTTTCCCAACGTACTATCATCCAAAAACTTCACCAGTACTGTGCTTCAAGTTAAAATTTAACCCTTTTTAATCTATCCTTATTTACCCATCCGGGTAATCTACTCTAGTTTACCCATTTCGGGTAGATTAAGTTTGGTTACCCTGTCGGGTAAATAGATTTCGGAGTTGCCAGCTATTCTGGACCCTCCTTCTATTTGATTTTTGAGTTTTGAATTTTAGATTAATTTTGAATTTTGAGTTTTAGTTTAATTTCGAATTTTTTATTTTGAGTTTTAGATTAATTTCGAATTTTTAATTTTGAGTTTTAGATTAATTTCGAATTTTGAATTTTGAGTTTTAAATTAATTTTGAATTTTTAATTTTGAGTTTTAGATTAATTTTGAATTTTGAATTTGAGTTTTAGATTAATTTTGAGTTTTAGATTAATTTTGAATTTTTAATTTTGAGTTTTAGATTAATTTCGAATTTTTATTGTTTTGACTCCCCCTGGATCATAGCCTCGATAAGGTTTATTGAGGTAATGTATTTGATCCTTAGGAACCCAATAATGTCCAAGTCCAACTTGATTGATCAGGTTGGACTTGGCAACCCATGCTTGGACCACTTTTCTATTTGGTTTGTTTATTAAGGATAGGTAAGATTTATATTTCTTTTTATATCCTAGTCCAGTTCGATTGTAAATTGCCCTTTGTGTTCCAAGAATCAAGTCAAGATTCTTGGATCCCAAGGAAAATCGTTCTAGGGTAGATTTCAAATCCTTTACCTGACTTTTCATATTGGAATTCTCTTCCTCAAGTTTTTGAACTTGAGTTGAGGTTCCAGTCTGAACTTGATCAGTTAAGGATTCGTTGTTTGGAGTTTCTTTAAGGAGTGTTACCTCCTTTAGAAGCGTTTTGATTCGAATCTTGGACTTAGCTACTTTATGCATTAAATAATTAATTAAGCTATATAAACGATTTTTACTTACAGAGAGGTTCGGTCCTTCGGAAACGGATGCGGATCCGTGGCTTCTCTCGGACTCGGTTTCTGATTCGTCCTCACTTCCGGATCCGTTGGTGTAGTCCCGGGCTGTCAAGGTGAGAAAGTTCGTCTGTTCTAGTTCTTCGTCGTCGGATTCCTCGGAAGAAGACTCGTCCCATGTTGCCTTCAATGCTTTCTTTCTTTTGGGTTTCTTTGGATCCTTCTGGTTCGGGCAATTTGCCTTGATGTGACCCTTCTGATTGCATCCGTAGCAGGTCACTTCGAATTTAACCTTCGAGCTGGGTTGGGCTTCTTTAGACTGAATGACCTTTCTGAGATCCTTTTTGTTGAAGCCCTTCTTTTTGCAGAGCTTCTTTACTAAGTTGACTATTTCGATTGTAAGTTCATCGTCGTCTTCTGAATCTGGTTCTTCTTCTGACTCAGGTTCGGTTCTCCGCTTGATTTTTGACTCACGCGATTTCCCTGTTCCTACAACCAAAGCCAACCCTTTCTCGGTCGGGCGTGCATTAGTCTGTTCATGAAGTTCGAGTTCTGCAAAAAGTTCATCTAGTTTAATGGTAGATAAGTCCTTGGAGACCTTGTAGGCATCTACCATGGATGCCCTCAAGGTGTTCCTTGGAAAGGCGTTTAGAGAATACCTTATGATGTCCCGGTTGTCTACCTTCTGTCCAATTGCATGAAGACCATTGAGCAGATCTTGAATCCGGGCATGGAGTTGGGCAGCTGTTTCACCTTCCTGCAATTTGATGTTAAATAATTTATTAAAAATTAGGTCTCTTTTACTTACTTTGGTGTCGGATGTCCCTTCGTGAAGTTCAATTAGTTTCTCCCACAACTCTTTGGAACTATTGAAGGGGCCGACGCGGTTGAGTTCTTCTTTTGATAGGCCACATTGGAGGGTGCAGGTTGCCTTGGCATTAGCTTCCACTTTCTTGATCAAAGATGCATCCCAGTCCTCGTACGGTAGTGGTTTGCCGGCGCTGTCAGATGGTCGTTCGAATCCGGTTTTGACAATCATCCAGACTTCAAAGTGAGTCTGGAGATATGTCTCCATCCAACCTTTCCAGTACCCGAAGTCGTCTTCGGTGAATAGCAGAGGGGGGGGGCAGTACTGTAGCCTTCTTGAAGGGTCATTTCAGTTTTACCTAAAGCGAAAAACAACCACAAAAAAAATGTCCCAGGACTTGGTCCTGGCTTAGTAGTGCGGTAGGAAAAAAATGGATCACGAACTCGGGTGGTGTTGCACCAATTCCGAGAAAACCGATTCGAGGGAAAAAGAATTAGAATATAGCTATGAGGCTAAATTCTAATCGACTCCGAAAAAAAAAATACCATGAAAAAATATTTTGAATGGTGGTTGCACCGATTCAAAATGACCCCGCTCTGATATCAATTGATGGATCGAAAGCTCTAGAGGGGGGGTGAATAGCGCTCGTGACTATTTTAACGATTTTAAAACGCAGAGTTTCAACGCAGCGGAAAGTAAAAGTAAAAACACAACAGACACAGATGTTTTACTTCGTTCGGAGCCTATGGCGACTCCTACTCGAAGGCCCGCGGTCCTTGACCGCTTTCGGTGGGCAACAACTATAATATCAGAAAGATTACAATTTGAATTACAATTAATGCAATAAGAAAACTAATACCGACAACAAAAGATAGAAGAGTCTGAGCTTTGGGTTGTCGACGTCGAGTAGTAGCACTTCAAGGTCGTCTAGTTGGCAGCACTTCACAGAAGAAAGCTTAGAAATCGTTGTTCTTTGGCTGCACCCTCGACCCTCTTTTTATATGACATTCCGGGCGCCTGGAGTGTGACGTGGCCAACCAACCAGGATGCTCCACGTGGCGAAGTCGCGGTAGGGATAAAACTTGGTCCCGGGCGCCCGGACCTGTTCTGGGCGACTGGAGCTCCGGGCGCCCGGATCCATCCCGGGCGCCCGGACCACCTTTTTCCAGCAGGTTCCTCACCTGCAAAACCAAGTTAGTCCGAGCAAAATCCCCTGCAAGACAGTGTTAGAATCTGATAAAACACAGTAAGGAATAACTGACAGTCTTCGGACTGTCCGAATCTGACTTCGGATTCCCAACCGGAAACCCTAGGTCGACCCGACGCCTACTGTTCCCTCTACGGGGAACGCGTCTCACCTACTCCCCTCAGGAGAGATTACCTGATGTCAGTCCGGTCCTCCAGACCGACTGGACTTTTCGCCTAGGGTTACCACCCCCTAGGACCTAGGGTTACCGCCCCCTAGGGTTTTTCTCCACCTAGGGTTACCGCCCCCTAGGACCTAAGGTTACCGCCCCTTAGGGTTTTCCCTCACCTAGGGTTACCACCCCCTAGGACCTAGGGTTACCGCCCCCTTAGGGTTTTTCACCTGCCTAACCGCAGCTAGGACTTTCCTGAAACACTCATTCAAACATTTTAGATCACACACTAACTTAACTTTGAATCCTTTGCCATTATCAAAACTAAGGTTCGATCGTCGGATGCTTCCCGCACCAACATATTCTACTATTATGACCCGATTTTTCAATTCTTGATTTTTTTTATTAAAGCTTCCACTTGAGTAGATGATGAAGTTGCACGACCCCTTATCCTAGGAGTTATTACACGATTATATACAATTTTTACCTTGGAACCAAGGTTACAGAGGGAGTTCTTTTTCCTTCCATTGATAATCTCATAATAAATATCATTTACGACATTGGTAGATAGAGTCTAGAATACTTCTCCCTCTATACCATGATAAGATGTTAATTCAATTGGTCATCTTATCCTATGTAAAATAAAATATTATTATTATCTAATATACAATTAATAAAGATATTCTTAGGTGAATGTGAATGTTAGTAAAGTTTATATTTTTACATCTATAACATTTGATCGAGAAGCGATAAATGTACCATACTTTTTTTTTATGCCTTAGAAAATACTTCCAAATAAGTGGAAGGTCTCTGTAAGTATCTTCTTGCATATATAATTTTTTAATAAATTAAAATAAGTTCATCAATAATCAAAATTTGTAGTTTTAATTTTATTATAAACTCACCAATTCTAATACTTGCTCTATAATAGATTATGATCCAGTTGTATGCTTTGTGGATTCAATGCTTGGGCCTGCGAGCTTAATACTTTTATTGTTTTGATTAGTCATTGAATTTTACTGCTATTTTTCTACAACCCAATTTTTCCTCCTTGCATCCCAAATTTCATTTGATGCATGAGATGACCTTGTTCAATTCTTTCTTCACTTACACAACAAGTCATTGTATAATTTTGCACAATAATTGTTCCATGTATCTTTAAATGTTGCATCGTGTCCTATCTCTAAGGTTTTTCTACAATAATATCGAGAAAATTAGTATAAAAGGATATTATATTATACATTATCAATAATATTTAAATTACTTATCAAAAAAAATTTCTAATAAAAATCGTTCAAATCTTGGTCTACATGCCTCCGTATAGAACTAGACACTTATTCTTTAAACTTTTTAGTGATGTATGCAAATACATGATGACTATCGGGAGTAAAACTATATAAAAAAACCTTTGAATATGATAAAATAATAAATAAAAGATCAGATGAATTGGAATTACTAATAATATCAATAATTATTAATCTCTAACTATCTTTAACATAATTTGGCCACAGTGTATATCTAGCATGATTATATTTGTAAAATAATATTATAAAATATACATATTTGAAATAATAATAAAATTAAAACAATAATGACTTATAGGATAGAACTAGTAAGAGTCATATCTAAAATGCTGAAGCATTAACATTAATGGCATATAGTGTAATACTTGTAAGATTTAATAATCGAATCATTAATATTATAAATCATTAACATTAAATTAAACTTAATTAAATTATTCCAACCTAATACTATCAATAACACTTAAACTAAAACTACATATTAAGTATGAATCTCAGAAGAAGCGCAACTGCATTTAAAGAGAAGATAACAAACAGGCTAGAGAAACCTACATACAAAACATTATTAAGTCAATATTCACAAACATAGGGTGCACAAACAATATATAATAATTTTGATAATTTTTACCAAAAAATTAGAGGTATGTGTGCACGCATGGTAACCAAGGTTACACAGCTAGCCGACTGGCTAGGGCTGCACATGTGCTCGATCACCTAGCCAAGGCTGCACGTGCGCTCAATAGCTCGGCTAGATCTGCACACACGCTCAATTGCTCGGCTAGAGCTGCAAGTGCGCCCGGTTGCCCAACCATGGCAACACATGCGCTCGACTGCCCGACCAGGGCTGCATGGACGCTCAATCGCCCAATCAAGGCTACACACGCGCCCGACTGCCCAACCAAACTTGAGGTCAAGTTCGGGCTTGAGTTCTCAGCCGACCAAGGTTGAGAGCCCGGGGCCAAGCCTGTGGTTGTCGTCATGAGCATAGGGCGCAACCGGACTCATGAGCACAGCGAGAGGCAAGCACAACTACAATGTTAGGTCGGCTGGCGCAAGCTCAACGCGAGGAGCCCGAGCTAGCCGACGCTAACATAGCGCTAGGTCATTTGGCACGAGCTCAACATGAGGCCAACTGACATGAGCACAAACCATGACTGGCTTCACGAACACATCGCTAGGCCATGCATGGCCTCGCGAGCATAGCATGAGGCTGCGACTGGCCTTGCGAGCACACGCAACCTCGGTAAGAGCCTACAGTCTTGATGAGGTCGAAAGGGAGAGGAGAGGGGAGAGTTTTACCTCACACCGAAGAGGATCGTAACAGACACCGGGGATCGGAGATGGGAGAGGGAGAGGAGAGAGCGATCGGGGGAAATAGAAACCGCTAATTTTATCCTAATTTAGCAGCAAAATTATATTTTCATCGCTAAATCAACGATAAATTTATAATTTCGCCACTAAATCAACGATGAAAATATATTTTTGTCGATAATTAGTGACAGAATTATATACCCGTCGCTAATTTAGCGACAGATTTATAATTTTATCGCTGCATCAGCGATGAAATTATATTTCTGTCACTAATTAACGATAAATATATAATTCTGTTGCTAAATTACCAACGAAAATATATTTTTGGTGGTAATTAGCTATGGAGTTATATATCTGTCGCTAATTTAGCAAAGGAATTATATTTCCATCGCTAATTAAATAGATTATATATGTTTTTTTTTGTTAATAATGTCTGATATTGCGATGGAATATTATTTCATTTACTCAATTTAGCGATGGAACATTAATTTGGTTGCTATTTAATTTCATCACTAATTTGCAATGAAATTAATGTTTCGTTGCTAATTTGATCGGTAATAGCGATTTTATATAGTGTTTTTATCTACCCAAATTGGGTGAAAGCAATTCCCTCCCAACTCCCACTTGCTTTGATCCAACTGAGTACACACGAGGCGGCGACCATGCAGTTGATGGCCCCGCTGAGGAGGTGACCTCGTGCGAGCAAGAGATCACCTCACATGGCCGTGGCCAGCGACGTCACTGAGGCTTACAACTAGTGGCGGATCCAGGGGCATGGGGTTGTGCTTGAGCACCCCCTTGCTCTAGAGATAATCCGCGGCCAGGGGTATGGCAGTGAGGTGGACTGGTGGACCTTCGGCATCTTCCTGTATGAGCTGCTGCATGGGGTGACGCTGTTCATGGGCTCCGATAACAGGGCCACTCTTCACAACGTGGTCGGATAGTCGCTAAGTTTCCTGGAGACGCTATTGGCAAGCTTGGTTGCTCGAAATTTGATACAGGGATTGTTGGTGAAGGATCCGAAGAGGAGGATCACGTACCTCAAAGGGGCGACGAAGATCAAGCAACATCCATTTTTTGAGGGGATCAATTGGGCTTTGGTGCGAAGCATTACACCTCACGTTCCTGACCCGATCACCTTTAGTCAGTTTGGGAGCAAAGAGAAGAAAAGCGCTAAGAGTGGACTTCCAGGTGGGAACACTAGTGTTGGCTCGTAAATTCGATAGAGGGGGAGTGAATATCGATTAAAAAAAATCTCGAGTTAGCAGCGGAATAAGAAATGAGAAAAGAATGACACTGGTAGTTTTACTTGGTTCGGAGCCTGTGTCGACTCCTACTTCAAGGCCCACATGCAAGGGTGCTTTCGATAGGCAATCCACTAGCAATTCAAAATAATTGTTTACAATTTGAAGTATAAGAATGCTAATAGAAAAAGACAATACTGACAAAAGGAAAGAAAAAAGAGCAGCGCGTTCTCAGAGTGTCTTTGTAGCGTCGCAGGAGCACAAGAGAACGAATCGTGAGTTGTTGTGATGACTCCAGCCTTTACCCTCCTTATATAGGAGGTTTGGGGCGCCTGGAACCTCTAGGGCGCCCTGAATATGACGTAGTCGAGCCAACCAGGGTGTTCAACGTGGCGAAATGACGTTGCGGATGAAATTTCACCTCCAGGCGCCTGGACCACTCTTCTCCAGAAAATCCTTCTCCTGCAAGAAAGAGTTAGTCCGAGGAAAAATGCAAATAATATTATCATGCAAAACAAAGTGTTAGCACAGTTCAAAGTTAACAAACAGAATATTAGCTAGATTCTGTCTCCTCGAGACCGGAATCTAGTCATGATCTCGACTTAGATATCCGAAATGGGTCTAAGTCGGATCGACGCCTAATGTTCCCTACCCAGGAACGTGTCCTCACAGTCACTCCCCTCCAGTGACTTACCTCCACTCACCTGCCAGACGTTCGGTCAGCCCTTCGACCCATCTAGGATTAGTGCCAGCTATCCGGTCAGCCCGTCGACCTAGCTAGATTTCGTGCCAAACGTTCGGTTGGCCCGTCGACCCATTTGGACTTCGTGCCAGACATCAGGTCAGCCCGTCGACTTGTCTGGATTTCTCCTGCACACTCAATCAGAGTGTTAGATAACGACGAAACTAACTTAACCTATGTTGTCATTCATCAAAACTTGAGTTAGACCGTTAGTGCTAACCGCACCAACAATCTCCCCCTTTTTGATGCAACGACAACCTGGTTAAGTTAGTAAAAAATATGCAAGTAAAAACAAGCATAAGGTTGTTAAGTTAGCTTTGTTATTAGTGTTGTTTGTTTAACTAACTTAACCACCTAACCCTCCCCCTTTGACATTCATCAAAAGATTAACATAGAACAGCTTGTAATTGAAAACGCAAAGTAAAAACAATCTACAAATGTAAGTCAGATTATCTTGGGGGAGTATAAGCTAAAAACATAGAAGGATAATTTAAGCTTTTAACTTTTATCTTTTCAAAAAGTAACTACGTTTAACTTTAGAAAGATAATTACAATTTTAACTTAATCTTTCGAAAAGAGTTTTACAATTTGGAAACATAATTTGCAAAGATAGTAAAAAAATATTAGGGTTAAGTTTAATTTACAAGTCAAGACTTTAAAACTAAGTAAAATCAAGTTTTAGTTTGTAAAACTTTAACGAAGTAAAATTTATTTTTAAATCTGACTTTGTAACCTTTTAGATAAATTTCCAAAAAAATTATATATATTTTGAAACCCAAGTAGAATATAATTTTCAAAATGAAGAATCCAATTTTCAAAACCAAGTTTGGAAGGTTTAAATTAAAAACTAAGTTTAGAAGGTGTCATTTTCAAAATTAAATTTGAAAATAAAGCTAATTTTCAAAAATAATTTTAACTTTCAAAACTAATTTTGAAAAATCCAACGAAATTTTAAAACACTTAGTTTTGACTTGATTTAAAAAGAGGTATTTTTCAAAAGTTAAATTTAAAAATAAGTAAAAAAAATTAACCTCCCCCTGAACCTGACATTACAAAATCTGTCTAACCAGTTAGCTACTCACTGACTATTAGAGAATATCAGCTTTCACTTAGTTAGTCAAGTTAAGTCTAAGCTGATAGATCGAATGGGTGCGATAGGGGGGGTGAATATCGCTTTCTTTAAAACTTTTCTTTTACTTTTAAATCATAATCGTGCAGCGGAAAGTAAAAAAAGGGAGACAAGTTCATTTACTTCATTCGGAGCCTAGCTCGACTCCTACTCGAAGGCCCGCGGTCCTTGATCGCACCGATGGGCAATCATTATAACCCTTCTTTCCGAAACCTTCCGAAAGAAGCAGATCGTACAGATACAAGAAGTATTAGATAGTAACAACCCTACTATCTTATTTAATTTTAAGTGCAATACAAAAAATTATACCAACAATAGTATGCGTAGGCTGTAGCTTGGTCGGTACTTCCGGACGGAGTGACTTGCTGAGCTGATGAAGATGTGTAGAACAATCCATGCGCGAAGAAGAGCTTTTGAGATATTCAGAAGTGTTATCTGGTCGCAGACTTTAAGCCTCCTTTTATAGGTGTACTGGACGTTCGGTCGACCGATCCCACTGTTCAGTCGACTGAACCCGCTCCCTTCCTTTCCGGCTGGAGTCTGACGCTGGCTCGATCTTTTGCATTTACTATCATAAAGGGTTCGGTCGACCGATCCAACTTTTCGGTCGACCGAACAGCTTCCTTCCCTGTTTGTCGTGATTTGCCGAGATCAACAGTTAATGCACAATTAATACTGATTGGTTCGGTCGACCGATCCCTATGTTCGGTCGACCGATCCGCTTATTTTCCTTTGCTGCTGATCGGTGCTGAGTCATCATGGTCCGGTCGACCGATCATACTGTTCGGTCGACCGATCAATGTTTGATCGAACTCTGATATGTTCTGACCTGATTTGAAAACTGTATTGATTTTGCCTTGTTTGGTCGACCGATCTAGCAATTTGGTCAACCGACCCAGTCGGACCTACAAAACAGTGTTAGGCAATAAACCTGCAAAATAGATGTTAGCGCAACAATAATAATGCATGAGTAATATTAGACAGTAATGCTGTCTTGATCTCAACTTGGAAATCTTCCCGGTTTCTTCAGTTGGATCAACGATCTTAGGTTGTTCCTTTCAGGAACCCGACCTCACTGTCGCTCCTCCAGTTGTTTACCTCAACTTACCTGCCAAACATGGTCCTCCAGACATGTTTAGACTTTGTCTGCTCAGTGTCTGATCACCTGATCCACTAAGATCTTTCCTGCAATACTATATTAGCCAACAGCAATAATAGTAATACAGAATATAATGGTAAACCTAATCCTAGATTTACCGAGATCCGCTAGTCCGGTCGACCGCGCGCGATCGACCGAAAACCATCCGATCAACCTTGCTTGGAGTTCACTCCTCTAGGACTTCTCATTACCTAAGGTTACCACCCCCTAGAATTTTCTCCACCTGGCTTCACTCACCAAGACTCAGTATTCGGCTACCCAGGGATCAGGTCCTCCAAACCTATCCACCTGGCTTCCACGATATACCGAGATTTCCCTTGCCTCAGTATTTGGCTACCCAGGGATCAGGTCCTCCAGACCTATCCACCTGGCTTCCACGATATACCAAGATTTCCCTTGTCTAACCTCCAACTAGGACTTCCCTTGCCTAGCCTACAACTAGGACTTCCCTAGATCAAGATCCATACTTAAACATATTTGTCTGACATTAAAACCTTGGAGGTCGATTGCACCAACATAAGCATCAGTTAGTGTTTGACTAAACTAAATAACTTAACTTGATTAATATATGTTTAGTTTTTAACGCCCAGACTTATGTCGATGCACTGAAATAAGCATCTTAAATCAAGGTAATTTGTCTATCCATCTCACCCCTTTCTATGTTTGGCAATCACAAATAAGGGAATCCTAGGGTGTTGGTGAGATGCTCAAGTACTATCCCTAGGGGAACATGCTTTCTAAGGGATTATTCTAGTCTAAGGCTAAAACTAATTTAAAATTCTAGAAACGGAAGATTTTAAGAAAGTACAAAGATTTTATCCTAGAATTTGAAAATATTATTTTTGAAAACAGTTTTTGTAATCCTAGTCTATTAAACACATTCTTAGTTTTCTGTGTAGATTACTGAACTCACTTTCAGGGAGGGGTTTGGTAAATATGTCAGCTAAGTTAGATTTGGACTCAATGTACTTGAGTTCAATGTCTCCTTTAGTGACATAATCCCTAATAAAGTGGTGCATAATTTCAATGTGTTTTGTTCTGAAATGATGCACGGGATTTTTTTGTTAAATTAATTGAGATAATATTATCAATTAATACTTTTACATTTGTAATGTTTAGATTAAAGTCTTTTAAAGTGTGCATCATCCATAGTAGTTGGGCAACGCATTCACCTATGGCTATGTACTCTGACTTAGTTATAGACAGAGCAACACAGTGTTGTTTTCTACTAAACCAACTGACAAGTGATGGATCTAGTAGTTGACATCCACCACTTATACTTTACGGTCTAATTTGCATCCAGTATAATCTGAGTCAGAATACCCTATTAATTCAAAATTGTTAGTCCTAGGATACCAAATTTCTAAATTAGTTGTTCTTTTAAGGTATCTAAAGATTCTTTTGACTTGAGTCAAATGAGATTCTTTAGCACAGGTTTGGTACCTAGCACACATACTCACTGCAAATAAAATATCGGGTCGACTTGCAATTAAGTACAGTAGACTACCTATGCCACTCCTATAGTATTTTAAGTCAACTGATTTTCCACTTGGGTCATCATCTAGAATAGTGTTAACTGCCATGGGTGTTTTTATTTCTTTAGTATTTTTCATTTCAAATTTTTTAAGCAATTCTTTGGTATATTTTTGTTGATAAATATAATTTTCCTCATTTATTTTTTATTTGCAATCCTAAAAAGCAAGTTAATTTTTCTACTAAACTCATTTCAAATTCTTGTTCCATTAAGTTTGTGAATTCTTCTAGAAATTCTGAATTAGTTGAGCCAAAAATTATATCATCTACATAGATTTGGGCTATAAATATGTCCTCTTTTATTGTTTTAACGAATAGAGTTGGGTCAATTTGACCCCGATTAAACCCTTTGGATATAAGGTAAGAGGTTAACCTTTCATACCAGGCCCTGGGTGCTTGCTTAAGTCCGTATAAGGCTTTCTTTAATTTAAAGACATAGTCAGGGTGCTCTAGACATTCAAACCCATGTGGTTGGCTTACATAGACCTCCTCTTTGATCAGCCCATTTAGAAAGACAGATTGAACGTCCATTTGATACAGTCTGAACCTTTTATGGGCTACATAACTGAGTAACATTCTAATGGACTCAAGTCTAGCTACTGGGGCATAAGTTTCATCATAGTCAAGTCCTTCAACTTGACTAAACCCCTTAGCGACTAGCCTAGCCTTATTCCTGGTAATTTCCCCAGTTTCGCTTAGTTTATTTCTGAACACCCATTTTATTTCTATTATTTTCTTATTTTTGGGTGGTGGTACTAAGTCCCACACTTCATTACGTTCAAATTGAGCTCATTCTTCTTGCATAGCTATGACCCAGTCTGGGTCAAGTAATGATTCAGTTACGATTTTAGGTACAATTTTTAAAATCAAAGAAATTTGACTTAGGTTCCTAAAAGATGACCTAGTCTGAACTCTTAAGTCTGGATCACCAATTATTTGGTCAATTGGATGATTTGGGTTGACTCTTATAGTTCTAGGCGGTTGATTTTCTAAAGGTTCTTCTTCTTCTTCGTAATAATTGGTTCCTTCTTGATTACTATTTTCTTGAATAAATTCAATTGGTTGAGGTTGGGTTTGTTGTTTGGATTCCTGAAATTTTACATTAGTAGTTTCTTCAATTCTTAATGTAACCTTATTATATATTCTGTACCCCCTACTGTTTAGGGAGTATCCTACAAAAATTCCATCTTCTATTTTAGAAGTGAATTTTCCTAAGTGCTCTCTTGTGTTTAAGATGAAGGCTGGACACTCAAATACTTTAAAATATTTTATATTTAGTTGTTTATTATAATAAATTTCAAAAAAGGTTTTATTTTGTGTTTTGTTTAGTGTTGTTCTATTTTGCACATAACAGACTATACTGACAGCTTCTGTCCAAAAGTACTTGGGTAAATTGTATTCATTTAACATAGTTCTAGAAGCTTCAAGTAAGGTTATATTCTTTCTTTCTACTATTTCATTTTATTAGGGAGTTTTAGGACATGAGAATTCGTGATTATATCCATTTTCAAGATAAAATTTATTAAAGTTATGATTTTTAAATTCTCCCCCATTATCACTCATAATTCTTTTAATTTTAAGGTCTTTTTCATTTTCAACTTGTTTGCGAAAGTTTGTAAAGATTTCAAAAGTTTCATCCTTATTTTTTAAGAATTTTACCCAAGTGAACCTAGAATAGTCGTCTATTATTACTAGGCAATATAGACTGTCATTTATTGATTTGACTCCATGAGAGTCAAATAAGTCTAGGTGTAAAAGTTCTAGAATTGAATTGGTTTGAGTTTTATTAGTTGGTTTGTGAGTAGACTTTGTTTGTTTACCTTATTGAGAAGCATTACATATTGTTGAGTCTAAGTTTGGTAATTTTGGTAAACCTCTAACTAATCCATTTAACTTACTTATATTTCTGAAATTAGTGTGTGACATTCTTCTATGCCATAACCAAGTTTCTTCTTTTTGTGTTAAATAACACTTAATTGAAGATGTGGTTAAATTAATAGCATAGATGTAATCTTTTCTAAATCCTTTTAGACTTATCGTAGGATTATCTAAGTGTTTGATTAAGTATTCTGAAGATAGGAACCTAACCTTATACCTAGTGTTACACAATTGACTGATACTTAGGAGATTATACCTAAAATTTTCAATAAGTAAAACATTTGTAATAACAAAGTCAATTTTAAGCTCAATATTACCTATACCAATTACCTTGAGTTTGTTGGAATGTATACTAAAAGCCTAGCTTTTTGTATAAATATTTATTTATAAATAAGAATCACATTGGTCAAATGTCTACATTTATGCTAAGTGTAGTTGTCCATTTAATTTATATTGTAGATAACATGGTGTGAGGAGACACACAGAAGTTCATGTTACCAGTTCCTTATAAATTATAAACAGTTGCTCACGGCCAAGATGGAATGAGACAAATGATTGGAGTGGTTGTAGTGTAATTAGGTATTAGTTTATCTTGACTAATAAATTATACTAGTACACTATGAGTGTATTGAGAAAGACCATTTGAGGTAGTATCTTTTTATACTGACTATATAAAAGAACAATACCTCTGTTATTATGGAAGTGTGTACTCTTAATCATGATATAATAACAAGCACATATGCTTAATATTTATTTCTTTAATTTATCAAAGGGTGTGATTTAACTCGTTAAATCAATAGGCCCGATAAGTTGGGAAGTGATATTATTTATATGGTGTGTTGTTGATTATAGAATGAAACTGTCCTAGTAATCTAGGTTGATGATGTCCCCTTGAGGAGCTCATAAGGATTGTCATGTAAACCCTGCAGGTGGGCTTAGTCCGACATGACGATAAGGTTGAGTGGTACTACTCTTGGAGCTAGATATTAATTAAGTGAGTTGTCAGTAACTCATTTAATTAGTGGGCATTCAATATCTTAAACACAAGAAGACTAACACACTCATAATAAGAAGGAGCCCATATAGTAATATGGGATTGGTGTGGTAGTGCAATAATAACTCTTTAGTGAAATGAGATATTATTGATGATGTTGAGTTGGGTGTTCGGGGCGAACAAGGGAAGCTCAAGCTCGTCGGGAGACCAAAATCAATTCCTCCTCTCGGTCCCTATTGCAGCCTCTTATATGAAGCCTTATATCCACCCAAAGCCTAGCTTCTTAAGGCCCAAGTTAGGGTCGGCCAAGCCTTGCTTGGAGACCAAGCAAGGGGCCGGCCAAGCTAAGTTTGGAGCCCAAGCTAGGGCCGGCCAAGCCTTGCTTGGTGCCCAAACAAGTGGCCGGCCACATCATGAAGAGAAGCAAGTTTTATTTTGTAAAATGTTTCCTTTTATAGAGATCCATAAAAAGGATTTAAAAGGATGATTTTAATATAAAACTTTCCTTTTTTAGATTGGTTATAAAAGAAAATAAAAGGGAGTTTTTATTTTGTTAAAAACTTTCCTTTTATGTTGGTTTTAAATTTTAAAATCTTTCTTTTTATAAATTTCTACAAAGGAATAAAAGAGAGATTTAAAATCTTTCCTTGTTTGTAGTTATCTATAATGTGAAAGAAAGATTTTAATTTTTGATAAAACTTTCCTTTTGTAACCATGTTTTATTTTAAATCTTATCTTTTATAGATATCCATAAAAGGATTTAAAAGAGAGAGATTTTAATTTATAAAACATTCCTTTTATAACTATCTACAAAAGGGATTTTAAAAGAGAGAGATTTTAATTTTGTTTAAAATCTTTCCTTGCTTGGAAAATAAGCATATGGCCGGCTATGTCATAGGAAAAAAAGGAAGTTTTATTTTTGTTACAAAATTTTCCTTTTTTGCCAAGACCAAGGAATATAAAAGAGAAGGAGGGGGTGCCTCGCCCAAGGACACATCTTCTATTCCTCTCTATTCTTCCTTGGTGGTCGGCCCTTGCTCTTTCTCTCTTCTCCTTTGTTTTCCCTCTTGGTGGCCGGCGGCATCTTGGTGTGGAGATCTCTTGGTGGTCGGTTGCTTGAAGGAGAAGAAGAAGAGAAGGAAGCTCTCTTGTCTAGCATCCCTTGGAGGAAAGTTGGTGGCCGGATCTTGGAAGCTTTGGAAGAGGCTTGGGTGAATTCTCGTCTTGGTAGATCGTCGCCCACACGACGCCCGAGATAAGAAGAGGAATACAATAGAAGATCAAGAGGTCTATAAGTTACAAGAGGTATAACTAGTTATTAGTTTCCGCATCATAACTAGTTCATCTTTTGTATAGATCTTGAAAAACCAAACACAAGAGGTTATCGATTTTTAAGTTATCGTTTTTGTTATCAATTTTATTTTTCGATTTCATGTTTCGATAATGTGTTTCTATTGAGGTCTCTATAGTTAAACCTAGTTTACTGTAAGAAGTTAAATATCCAATTTCTTCGTGAGATTTTGTCTAGGCAGTGGTGGATGATCTCATACCCAAGAAGGCCTAGTGCCTCACCACGTTTGACTTGAAAGTCGATCCTTGAAATAGATATTTGATCAACTTCTATAATATGGTTTAACTTATGAAGATCACATCGGTTGAACTTGAAGTAAGAATGTTAAGTTTCGTTCCCAATTCAAGTTTAACTTCTAAAGGAAAATTTTGGATTAATAATGTTAAACATCGTTTGTAATTCAAATTTAACTTTAGTAGAACACATGGGTAGCTAGGATAGTTCTATGCTTGTACAAATTTTTATACAGGGGAACTAGGACAATATTTCGAGTAGCAACCAACAGAGTTTGCCATTGTTTCCAAAGCCAACAGTTTCTAAACTTTTGTAGGTAAGTTGAGTGAATTTGGTGTGATCTCCAGTCATATATTTGGAGCAACCACTGTCCAAGATCCACTTGGTTTTCTACAATAGGTAGGAATTGAGGGTTAGTTAATTTTGTTTAGGTAAGAATAATAGTAAAATAATCATTTTTATTATTATTATTATATGTGATTATTCAAGTAACGATTTTTTTTTTAAAAAAAATAATTTTTAGAATTTTTTAAAATAATTTTTAAAAGAATTTTTAAAGTTTTTAAAAGAATTTTTAAAATGATTTTTAAAGTTTTTTATTAAAGGAGTTTTTAAAATGATTTTTTTAATGTTTTTAAAATAATTTTTAAAGTTTTTAAAAGAGTTTTTAAAATAATTTTTAAAGTTTTTTAAATAGTTTTTAAAAGAATTTTTTAAAATGATTTTTAAAGTTTTTTAAAAGAATTTTTAAAATGATTTTTAAAGTTTTTTTAAAAAAAATTAAAATGAATTTTTTAAAAAAATTTTAAAGAATTTTTAAAATGATTTTAAAGTTTTTAAAAGAATTTTTAAAATAATTTTTAAAATTTTTTAAAAGAATTTTTAAAATGATTTTTTAAAGTTTTTAAAATGATTTTTAAAGTTTTTTAAAATAATTTTTAAAAGAATTTTTAAAATGATTTTTAAAAGTTTTTAAAAGAATTTTTAAAATGATTTTTTAAAGTTTTTAAAATAGTTTTAAAAATAATTTTTAAAGTTTTTAAAAGAATTTTTAAAGTAAATTTAATTTAATTTGATTTTAATTAAATTACATTAATTTATTTTTTATTTAATTTAATTTAATTTAATTAATAATTATTTATTTTATTTACTTTAAATTAATAATTATTTAATTTAATTTAATTTAATTTTAATTTAATTTTAATTTAATTAATAATTATTTTATTTAACTAAGTCCTTAGTCATTTCACCCCATCTACGTTTTCAATCAGGGAATCCTATAATTTTGTGAGATGAATTTGGTTCAGATTTAGGGTTTGGTTTAACTTTGTGTTAGATTCAGGTTTAGTTTTAGGCTCAACAAATAGACATTCTTTGGATAAACTTCTGGACTATGGTGAGTCACTTGGACATCATTAGAGTAACCATGCCTTCAAGGTTTTCCAAATAGTCCTATCCACTGAACTTAATACAAAACCTTGGTCTAACTGGTTATGATCCATAAAGGGTAGCTTCGGTTAGTTCCACTTAGCCAAATGCAACAGGTCGAAGCCATATCTTCCTAGACATGCATAGACTAAGCTTCCTTGACGTACTATTATCCAAAACTTCACCAGTACAATAGATCAAGTTAAACTTGGTCCCTTTCTAATTAGTCTTAATTACCCTGTCAAGTAGGTTAGTTTGGGTTACCCTGTCGGGTAGGTTAGTTTTGGAGGTGCCAGCTATTCTGGAGTCTCCCCCTAAATTATTGGCCTTTATTTTTGATTTTTAGTTCTTGGTTTATGTCTTTTCTTTTTATAGTTATAATTGACTTGATGATATTCTAAGTCTTGGTGGGGTTTAAAATATTTAGATTTTGAATTTGGTCTGGGTTTGTATTTTGGTTTTTGAGTTGATTTATTTGATTTTACATAATATATTTTTTTCTTTGGGTATGTAGTATTGGTTAAGTCCTACTTGTATGGTTAAGCACGCTTTCGGAACCCAAACTTTACTTGATTGTTTGTGTTGAGTTATTAACGATTTAAATGTTTTATTCGAACTTGACTTATAGCCAAGCTTGATTTTGTTGTAGATTGTCTTTTGATTATTTAAAATTAGATCTAAATTTTTAGATTTTGTTGTAAATTTTTCTAAATGATCTTTTAATTTATTAACTTCTATCTTTAAATTTTCCTCCTCAAGTGTTGGGTCTTGAGTTGGATTTGAATATTTGATTTGTTCCTTGAGGTTTTGATTTTCCTCAATGAGCAATTTATTTTCTTTTTCTAATTTAATTAATTTACTATTCAGACATGCAATAATTTTAAAAAAAATCTATTCAAATTAAAGTTTACCTCTTCGGGACCTTCGGAAACGAATACGAACTCGTGGCTCGATTCGGGTTCGGACCCATCTTCCGATTCTTCGTCCGATTCTTCTTCGAGGGCCATCAGCGCGAGGTGGCTCTGGTGCTTCTGATCTTCGGCCTCCGATTCGTCTAAGGAAGAGTCGTCCCAAGTCGCTATGAGAGCCTTCTTCTTGGATGTCTTTGTCTTGTCGCTCTTTAGTTTCGGGCACTCGTTCTTGTAGTGACCCTTCTTGTTGTTGGTGCAATATCCCTTAGGTCAAGGTTGACTAGTTTGACCAAGCTTGAGTCTTGGTCATAGTTTCGATGTTTGACAATACATGTAGACACATGGACAATGCAGGTGCAGTTGTTCATATGGGGAGATTCTGATCAGGGACTGATTAGTGTGAATGAAGAAGAGTCAAGCAGGTATACCTGACTGGATGGAAATCCTGGTGAGTGAAGCCTGGTGAAAGTCCTAGTGAGTGAAGCTAGGCAGATGGAAATCCTGGTGAGTGAAGCCAGGTGAAAGTCCTAGTGAGTGAAGCTAGGCAGAAGGAAGTCCTAGATACCTGACTGGATGGAAATAGGCAGAAGGAAGTCCTAGTGAGTGAAGCTAGGCAGATGGAAATTCTGGTGAGTGAAGCCAGGTGAAAGTCCTAGTGAGTGAAGCTAGGCAGATGAAAGTCCTAGTGAGTGAAGCTAGGCAGATGGAAATCCTGGTGAGTGAAGCCAGATTGAAAACCCTAGTGAGTGAAGCTAGGTGAAAGTCCAAGTAGGTCAAGAGAGTGACCGGATACTTGGCATGAAAGAAAAGTCCAAGTGGGTCAAAGGGATTGACCGGACACTTGGTGAGGGGGTCCTAGCAGGTCAAGGGAGTGACTAGATGCTAGGCATGACGTACCAACAGGTTAAGGTTGACCGAATGTTGGTTTGGGAGGTTTGGGACTTGGTTTTGGGCAAAAACCAAGTGCTGGATCGATCAGTGGATCGATCCAGACCTTTCCCAGCGAACAGAAAGCCTCTGGATCGATCAGTGGATCGATCCAGAGGTCTCAATCGATCAGTGGATCGATTGGGACGCTGCTGCTTCGCGCGATAAGCGCTGGATCGATCCAGGCATTTTTCCAGAGCACAGAGGCGCTCTGGATCGATCCGTGGATCGATCCAAAGCCTCCCCGATCGATTGGGAATAATCGAATCGATTGGGATCCGACCGTTGAGTCGTATTTGAGCCCTCAGGCGAGCGTTGTCTTCGGCACTTCTTCACCGATTCATTTCAGATCTTCACCAGCTCCTCCATAGCTCTTCTCAAGCTCGAGATCGCCAGTTCTTGAAGGTTCTTGGAGGCTCTTCCAAGTCAAGAGGCGGATCAAAGCAAGAAGAAGAAACTAGGGTTAGGGTTTGTGCACTCATTGTAAGCTTGTAAGCTTGTATTTCTTTACTACCCTTTCTTCTTCTTGTATTGAGTCTTGTAGGGCTTCTCCGCCCTTGGTAGTTACCATAAAGGAGAGTTTTATTAGTGGAGGGTGTGTGTGTTGGTGTGGATCCTTGGACTAGTCACCTCTTGTGAGGTGGATACCAAGTAAACCAACCGTGTTAGCATTGTGTAATTTGTTTCTGTATTTTCCGCTGCACATCTTCGAAGAAACAAGCAACGCCGAACACCGGGCACGCGACGAGCTATTCACCCCCCCCTCTAGCTACTTTTGATCCTAACAAGTGGTATCAGAGCAAGGTTGCTCTTCACCGGAATCACCGCCGGAAGGGGCAAACATAACAAGAAAAGCTAGAGGGTGAAGAAGTTGGAGCAAATTCATTAAAGTCAAAGAATTCAAGAAGCTCAACTTCAAGATGCAATTCCAAGATGGACTTGGATTTGATACAAGGGTGGCTCCACCATACACATCCACAAGCTTCGATTCTTGGAGATCAAGAATTGAAAATTTCTTGATGATGGAGATAGAGCAATGGTTTGCTCTAATGGAAGGTTTTAAGGCTCCAAGGAATTCAAAGGGCAAAGTTCTCAAAAGGAGCAAATGGAGCCAAGAACAAATCCAAAGATGTGAGGCCAATGACAAAGTGACCAAGCTTTTGGTCAATCTATTGCCGAGCAACATCTTGGAGAAAATTGGAGAAGTTGAAGATGCCAAAGAGCTATGGAGCAAATTGCAAAAGGCTCATGAGATCCCCTCCACTGTACCTAACCAAGAAGAATCCAAAGAGGGTGACTCATTGGAGCAAGATCAAGAGGAGGACTCCGAAGTTGAGAGATGCTCAACTTCCGAAGAAGAGGAAATCCAAGAAGCTTCATTCTCAAGGGAGTGTAATCAAAAGAGCAAGGAAGGAGCATATTCCTTGTTTCATGTACAAGAGGATGAAGAAGAAGGTGAAGCCTCCACCTCTAGGATTGAGGGGGAGCAACTCTTGGTGACACCGGATCAAGAAGAAGGAGAATCCTCCACATCCGGGTCAAGAGAAGAAGAGGATGAAGAAGCTTCCACCTCCACAAGTCAAGATAAATCAATTGGAGGGAAATCGATTTCAGATCAAGAGGAAGCCTCTACATTCATATCAAATGGAGGAGCAAGTGCCACCCCTACACAAGAAGGTATAAATAGTTCAATTAATAATAAGAATCATATTATATGTTTTGAATGTAGGGAACATGGGCACTACAAAAGCAAGTGCCCTAAATTGGCCAAGAAGAAGGGCCAAGTGGCACCTAAGGGCAAGGAGAAGCCAAAGGAGACCATTCCCGGAACAAAGAAGAGCAAGGAGCACATTGTGTGCTTCTCTTGCAATCAAAAGGGGCATTACCGGAGTCAATGCCCTAAGGGGAAGAAGATGGTCAAAGCTCAAGCAGGAAGCTCAAGTCAAGGGGGAGCCTCTAAGGTAAAAAGGAAGGTAACTTTTATTGAGCCTACCCCTTTACATTATGGTAAAAAGCATGCTAGTTCTAACTTATATCATTTTAATGCTATTTACCATAAGAATAGAGAGCATGGTAAAATTAAAGAAAATAATGTAGCTTATCATGCTAAAACTACCACACCTAGGATTAGGAAGGTAGATAAAAATCTAGGAAATCACACTAAGGACCTTAGCTACAAGCCTAGAAATAAAAATGCTCATAAATTTAATGGAAAACCAAAAACTAAGGACTTAGTGATAGAAAATCAAGTCTTGAGGTCAAGGCTTGATAAAATGGAAAAGACCCTAAAAAGGATGGAAAATATCCTAAAAGGGCAAAATGAGCATAGCCTAGGTCTAGGAGCACAAAGGTCATCTAATGGCCATATGGGTTTGTGATACAAACCAAAGGCTAAGAAGGATATAATCTCTTACCATAGGGTTCCATATAGTTATGGAACCAACCCTAGGTCTAGTGGTCAAGCCAAAAATACAAGGAAAGTTATCCCTAAGAGTATTTTTGCAACAAATGTGACTAAGACTTCTAAGAAGTCTAAGAAAGTCACAAAGAAGGTTACAAGGGAAGCAATCCCTAGAGTTGACCTAGAAAAAGTGACCAACACTTCTAAGAAGCCAAACAAGGTCACTAGGAAGGTATCTAGGGAAGTTATCCCTAGTGAATACCTAGAGCATCCAAGGAGCACCAATAGGTTTTGGGTTCCTAGGAGCATTTTCTCTATCCCTTAGATGGGTTAGAGAGTGTCAACTCTGAGAAGAAGGGTAGTTAACCCAACTTTGAAGAAATTGACACTCAATAAGCATTTTCAAGGTTTTTGTTAACCTTTGAAAATGAAATGGATTTATTATTACTCTTGGAAAGAGTAAAATGTACTATAAAGGAAGAAATTTGGGACAAGAAATCAAGTGTTAAGAAATACCAAATTGGGACTTTGGTATTGTCTTAGGAATTTAAGGCAAATCTAAGCCTTAATTTAAAGTGATTACTCTTATGGGAAATTGAAATATGCCAACATTTGAGGAATGTTTTAAATTTTTAATTGGCATAATTAATTCAAGAGATTAAAGAAATGTCAAGTTGGGTTTTGACATTTTCTTAAGGAAATTGGGCAATCTAAGGGTTTATGCTTTAGGATTAGCTAAGGGTTAAGGATACTTAGATAGATAATCTAGATATATTTTAATTATGCTAAATCTTGCCATGTTTGGTTGCCCATTATATGCCATGACATCATGTTTTATTTGTGCATTCATGACTTATTATGAAAAACTCAAAAATACCATGTCATGACATACATACATCATGTAGTTATAGGAAATTTTCTTCTGAAAATTATATCTTTTTGATGTATGCCATAACATTATCATGCATTATGTTATTTCATTAAAATTAAGGACAAATGACAGTTATCATCAAGTGGTATACCAAATGACATCCTAGGTGGATGGTCAATATCCACAAGATGCCTAGATAAATATGCATGAACCCTAGGTTAGGGAAAAACCAAAATTAACATCTCACAAAGACCTATAAGATGACTTGTATGTGTTTTATGCACAATAGATACAAGTGAGATGTTAGGAAGATGAAAAAAACTCAACATGCTGAGTTAGTGCATTTCCTTGAGTTTTAAGTTCATCAAAACACATAGTTATGTGTTTTCCCATCATTGGGAAAGCTAATGTACAAGTCATGTGCATTAATCCCAAGGAACATGGTGGGATATTGGTTTTGAAAATATTTTTAAAATGCTTTTGGAAAACCTTGGTGAAGGCTATCTTTTGATAGTAATCATCATTGAATAGTTAGACACAAACTTGAAGAAAATACTAAAGTTTTTGCAAGTTTTCAAGTTTGTGTCAATCTTTGAAAATATAAAGTATTTTCTTAGAAAACTATTTTTCCATGATAAAGTATACCCTAAATAATGTCTACACAAATTTTTACGATTTTTGGAATTTTGTAGAATTTTCTAGGGGTTTCTGAAATTGGCTGAAATTGAATTTCAGCAATTTCAGGCCTCCAATCGATCAGTGGATCGATTGGAGTGCCTCAATCGATCAGCCGATCGATTGAGAGTGCCTCAAGCGATCAGCGGATCGATCAGCAGATCGATCCAAGAAGACTGAATCGATCAGTGGATCGATTCAGCAGGGTTCAATCGATTGGAACCCAACTCCAATCGATTGAAGATGCTGATTTTGGTTGGGAAAGCTTATTTTCAGCATTTTGAACCTATTTTAGTCTAGGTAACCATTCCTAACCCCTCAAAATACATTTGTATACATGAAAAGGGTGTTTTTGTGTGGAAAACAAGGATGGATTGGTTAAGGAAGGCTAAGTTGCAGTTTAGGTTGAGGTTTGTTTCAAAGTTTGAATATTTGAACCTCAAAACTTCTAAAATTGGGTTTCCTAAAGTTTTAGGGATTCCAAGTCATTGTTGGTGCATTGACAGAAGTTACCACCATGTCTTTAGAGGGAGGGACTCTTTAAAGACATGAAAATTATTTTTCATGAACCTTGGAAGGTGGTTAACCTTCCGTTAAGAACATGCTCAAGGTTGAGCGTTTGAACCTTAATGGGGAGTGGATATCCTCATTGTTCAAGTGGTTTCCAGTGGATAATGCTCAAGGATGGGCATTTGCCTACATTGCGGAAGAATGTAGGGTTAAGGAAAAATGAAGGGTATGAGACCTTCATTTGGGTCATTAGACCATGTTAAATGCTCCAGAGCGAGCATTGTTTAAAAATGAAGGGAATGGGTTCTTCATTATCGTGTTGGTCACAACGAGTGAAGTTGTGAACAACGATGAGCAACTCTTCGGGGGAGAGTTTTTCAACAATGGGGCATTTGTTGAAGTGTGCCCAAAATTGAGGCACGGGTTGATGTGTGCTCAAAGATGGGTTGATGTGTGCCAATAGGGGGAGAATGTGTGGTTTAAGTTGTTGGTGAAATTTCCAGTAGGTCAAGGTTGACCTAGTTGACCAAGCGTAAACCATGGTCATGGTTTCGATGTTTGACAATACAGAAAGACATGTAGACATGGACAATGCAGGTGCAGTCGTCCATGCGGAGAGATACTGATCAGGGTCTGATCAGGTTGGATGAAGAAGAGTCAAGTAGGTCAAGGTTGACCGGATACTTGACTGGGAAGTCCTAACTGGGATGTTAGGCAGTTCGGGAAGTCCTGGTGAGTGAAGTCAGGCAGTTCGGAAATCCCTGGTGAGTGAAGCCAGGCAGTCGGGAAATCCTGGTGAGAGTGAGTGAAGCTAGGTGAAAGTGGAAGTCCTGGTGAGTGAAGCCAGGCAGTGGGAAAGTCCTGGTGAGTGAAGCCAAGCAGTTGGAAAAGTCCTGGTGAGTGAAGCCAGGCAGTTCGGAAAGTCCTAGTGAGTGAAGCTAGGCAGTTTGGAAGTCCTGGTGAGTGAAGCCAGGCAAGGGAAATACAGATGGGTCAAGGTTGACCAGACATCTGGTGAAAAGTCTAAGTATGGAGACTTGGCACGGGTAAAGTCCAAGTATGGAGACTTGGCACGGGAAAGTCCAAGCAGGGAGCTTGGCACGGGAAAAGTCCAAGTATGGAGACTTGGCACGGAGAAGACCAAGTTGGAGACTTGGCACGCAAAGTCGGAGAGGGCTCGGTAGCTCGTTCTCCGGACTGTGGTCGGAGAGGGCTCGGTAGCTCGTTCTCTGGACCGGACGAAGTCGGAGAGGGCTCGGTAGCTCGTTCTCAGGACCAAGTAGGGTTTAGGGCTGGGAGCTCTAAAACTGGATCGGTCTGGTGACCGATCCAGTGATCTGCTGGTTGACTGATCGGTCCGTGACCGATCAGCCTAAGGCTTTTTCTTATCTGATCGGTCGCCAGACCGATCGGTGATCGATCAGAAGGAGACGATCAGAAGGAGATCACCTTCGGGAGGGAAAGGGTCCGATCGGTCATGGGACCGATCAGGAAGGACCTGATCGGTCCATGACCGATGGAAGGGCCTGATCGGTCTTGTGACCGATCAGACCCTTTTGTGAGCGATAAACTCGATCCTGATCGTGCGTAGCAACGGCTAGTTTCTTCTGTCTTCTTCGCAGTTATAAAAGAGACTGCTTCCTCTTCTCTTTCTTTCTTCTGAGAGCTGTGCTCTTGAGCTTTGTTGAGTTCCGAAGCTTCGTGTGAGCTTCTTCGACTGGGTTCCTGCTGTTGTAGGCGTCTCGTGAAGTTGCTGCTTCAACCAGTCGACGAGAAGGCAAGCGTGTTTGTTTTACATTCATATTGTCTTGTGCTTATTTGTATTTTGTATACTTCTATCTTGCTGTTGCAAGAGTTATTGTGGCGAGGTTTCTCCACCCACAAGGAGTATATATTAGCCGGTTCTCCGGGGACTCATCCACCGACGGATTGATAGGCTTCGTCCACCTTACGGACACGCCGAGGAGTAGGAGTTTCATCTCCGAACCTTGTTACATCGACGTGTATTGAGGTTTGATTTCTTGTCTTCGTTTCTTGTGTTTATTTCCGCTGCGCTAACCCTAGTTTGTAGAAAGAAACGCGAAGATTTGGGGTCGGCTATTCACACCCCCCCTCTCTAGCCGCGATCATCGATCCTAACATAAGTTAGGCCTTCATTACCTATGGGGGAGGTCATAGGGGGAGAATGAAGGGAACCAACATTCATACTTTGGCATGAATGGAGTTAAGGCTATGGGATTAGCTTAACTCAGAATGGTCCAAACTTAAAGGTATTGTCAAACATCAAAAAGGGGGAGATTGTTGGTGCAATATCCCTTAGGTCAAGGTTGACTGGTTTGACCAAGCTTGAGTCTTGGTCATAGTTTCGATGTTTGACAATACATGTAGACACATGGACAATGCAGGTGTAGTTGTTCATATGGGGAGATTCTGATCAGGGACTGATTAGTGTGAATGAAGAAGAGTCAAGCAGGTATACCTGACTGGATGGAAATCCTGGTGAGTGAAGTCAGGTGAAAGTGCTAGTGAGTGAAGCTAGGCAGATGGAAATCCTGGTGAGTGAAGCCAGGTGAAAGTCCTAGTGAGTGAAGCTAGGCAGAAGGAAGTCCTAGATACCTGACTGGATGGAAATCCTGGTGAGTGAAGCCAGGTGAAAGTCCTAGTGAGTGAAGCTAGGCAGATGGAAATCCTGGTGAGTGAAACCAGGTGAAAGTCCTAGTGAGTGAAGCTAGGCAGAAGGAAGTCCTAGTGAGTGAAGCTAGGCAGATGAAAATCCTGGTGAGTGAAGTCAGGTGAAAGTCCTAGTGAGTGAAGCTAGGCAGATGAAAGTCCTAGTGAGTGAAGCTAGGCAGATGGAAATCCTGGTGAGTGAAGCCAGATTGAAAACCCTAGTGAGTGAAGCTAGGTGAAAGTCCAAGTAGGTCAAGAGAGTGACCGGATACTTGGCATGAAAGAAAAGTCCAAGTGGGTCAAAGGGATTGACCGGACACTTGGTGAGGGAGTCCTAGCAGG
Organism: Zingiber officinale; assembly: GCF_018446385.1. NCBI lineage: Eukaryota > Viridiplantae > Streptophyta > Magnoliopsida > Zingiberales > Zingiberaceae > Zingiber > Zingiber officinale. The sequence goes on from NC_055989.1 coordinate 123,295,220, forward strand.
TCAAGGGAGTGACTAGATGCTAGGCATGACGTACCAACAGGTTAAGGTTGACCGGATGTTGGTTTGGGAGGTTTGGGACTTGGTTTTGGGCAAAAACCAAGTGCTGGATCGATCAGTGGATCGATCCAGACCTTTCCCAGCGAACAGAAAGCCTCTGGATCGATCAGTGGATCGATCCAGAGGTCTCAATCGATCAGTGGATCGATTGGGACGCTGCTGCTTCGCGCGATAAGCGCTGGATCGATCCGTGGATCGATCCAGGCGTTTTTCCAGAGCACAGAGGCGCTCTGGATCGATCCGTGGATCGATCCAAAGCCTCCCCGATCGATTGGGAATAATCGAATCGATTGGGATCCGACCGTTGAGTCGTATTTGAGCCGCAGGCGAGCGTTGTCTTCGGCACTTCTTCACCGATTCATTTCAGATCTTCACCAGCTCCTCCACAGCTCTTCTCAAGCTCGAGATCGCCAGTTCTTGAAGGTTCTTGGAGGCTCTTCCAAGTCAAGAGGCGGATCAAAGCAAGAAGAAGAAACTAGGGTTAGGGTTTGTGCACTCATTGTAAGCTTGTAAGCTTGTATTTCTTTACTACCCTTTCTTCTTCTTGTATTGAGTCTTGTAGGGCTTCTCCGCCCTTGGTAGTTACCATAAAGGAGAGTTTTATTAGTGGAGGGTGTGTGTGTTGGTGTGGATCCTTGGACTAGTCACCACTTGTGAGGTGGATACCAAGTAAACCAACCGTGTTAGCGTTGTGTAATTTGTTTCTGTATTTTTCGCTGCACATCTTCGAAGAAACAAGCAACGCCGAACACCGGGCACGCGACGAGCTATTCACCCCCCCCCCCTCTAGCTACTTTTGGTCCTAACACTTGTTGCATCCGAAGCAGGTCATGTTTCTCGGTTCGTTTGGGGAGTTGATCTTTTGCAAGTCCTTCTTGCTAAAGCTTTTCTTTCTCCTGGTAAACATTTTTCTTACCAGGTTCACCAGGTATTCTTCGTCTTCAGAGTCCTGGTCAGACTCATCCTCAACTTCAGGCTTGTTTTTCATCATTTCTTTGGATGAACCTGCAAACAAAGCTACACCTTTCTCGGTCCTGACGTTAGTTTGCTCATGTAATTCTAATTCGCAAAAGAGCTAGTCTAATTTTAATTTAGATAAATTTTTAGAAATTTTGTAGGCATCCACGATAGATGCCCACAAATTATTGCACGGAAAAACGTTCAAAGTATACCTTATTAAGTCCCGGTTCTCCATTTGATGTCCTATTGCATGGAGTCCGTTGAGGATGTCCTTGATTCTCGTGTGAAGCTGACTAGCCGATTCTCCTTCCTACATTTAATATTAAATAATTTATTTAACAAAAGATCGCGCTTCATTACCTTGGAGTCACTTGTCCCTTCTTACAGTTCGATCGGTTTGTCCCACAATTCTTTCGCGTTCTGGTGCGGTCCTACCCGGTTCAATTCTTCATTCGTCAGTCTGCATTGAAGCGTGTTGAGTGCTTTGAAATCCGTTGATGCTTTCTTCTTCATGTTTGGAGTCCACTGTTCTGGTTCTAGTGGGATTCCGGAGTTGTCGACTGGCGCCTTGTAGTCTCTGGCGACGCTAAACTATTGGTCGAAATCCGTCTTTAGATAAACCTCCATCCGCTTCTTCCAATACGGAAAATCATCTCCGTTGAATAGGGGAGGACGTACTGTGCTGAAGCCTTCAATTTGAGACATCCTGTACACAAGTAAAGAAATAGACAAAAAGATCCCAAGACTAGGTCTTGGATTATTAGTGCGGGATAAGATAGAAATAATTTAAGAACTGAATTAGTATTGCACCAATTCAGATTGATTGCGATGAAAGAAAAGTTTCCAAAAAGGTAATAGTACCAGTTTGGAAAATTACAAAAATCTGAAAATCGAAGAAAAAAAAGAAAAGAAACTAGTTTCACCCCTTGTCTGATTGGTGGTTGCACCAAATCAGAGTGGTACCTGCTCTGATACCACTTGTTGGATAGTAAATTCGATAGAGGGGGGGTGAATATCGATTAAAAAAAATCTCGAGTAAGCAGCGGAATAAGAAATGCGAAAAGAATGACACAAGTAGTTTTACTTGATTCGGAGCCTGTGTCGACTCCTATTCCAAGGACCGCACGTAAGGGTGCTTTCGATGGACAATCCACTAGCAATTCGAAATAATTGTTTACAATTTGAAGTATAAGAATGCTAATAGAAAAAGACAATACTCACAAAAGGAAAGAAAAAAGAGCAGCGCGTTGTCAAAGTGTCTTCGCAGCGTCGCAGGAGCATAAGAGAGCGAATCGTGAATTGTTGTGATGACTCTAGCCTTTACCCTCCTTATATAGGATGTTCAAGGCGCTTGGAACCTCCACGACACCCTGAATATGATGTAGCCGAGCCAACCAGGGGGCTCCATGTGGCGAAATGACGTTGCGGATGAAATTTCACCTCCGGGCACCCGGATCCCTCCCGGGCGCCCGGACCACTCTTCTCCAGAAAATCCTTCTCCTGCAAGAAAGAGTTAGTCCGAGGCAAAATACAAATAATATTATCCTGCAAAATAAAGTGTTAGCACAGTTCAAAGTTAACAAATAGAGTATTAGCTAGATTCTGTCTCCTCGAGACCGGAATCTAGTCACGATCTCGACTTAGATATCCGAAATGGGACTAAGTCGGATCGACGCCTAATGTTCCCTTCCCGGGAACATGTCCTCATAGTCACTCCCCTCTAGTGACTTACCTCCACTCACCTGCCAAACGTTTGGTCAACCCTTTGACCCGTCTGGGCTTCGTGCCAACTATCCGGTCAGCCCGTCGATCTAGCTGGACTTCGTGCCAAATGTCCGGTCAGCTCATCGACCCGTTTGGATTTCGTGTCAGACATCAGGTCAGCCCGTCGACCTGTCTGGGCTTCTCCTGCACACTCGATCAGAGTGTTAGATAACAACGAAACTAACTTAACATATGTTGTCATTCATCAAAACTTAAGTTAGACCGTCAGTACTAACCGCACCAACAACTAGGAACAAAGGCAATCCCAATGACTTGGTGTATCATGATTTCAAGTATTTCTAGGACGACATATTGTGAAATTTGTTTTATTTTATTCTTTTGTGAAATAATGACTGAAAATTTTATGTAAACAAAAGGGAGAATATTAATTTTATGAGTCGGATAATACACATTCCATTGTAAAGGGGAAAAATATTCTCTCTTATATAATGGAGCTTTTGGCATTGTTAATGTAAGTAAACTTTAATGCATTGTTATCATGTTATCGTCGAGAAAAAAGGGGATACTTTTACACCCTCCTAGTCAAAGTGATAATCACACTTAGCATATTTGTGATAACTGAACTTGGATAGTATTATTGGTTACTTTGTTGGTGTTGTGAGCTTCACCGCTGATGCCAGATTAAGCATTAGTTAGTTCAATGTGTCACCTACGGATATCCCTTCATTGTACATTATTTTGGTGTTTTTCTTTTAGCAACAGTTAGAGGGATGACGAGGAGGAAGATGAGCTCGAGCTTCCTTCTTTGAGCACCCCTTTGTTTTTTTGTCTGGATCCGCCATTACTTACAGCCTGCTCAAGGAGGCAACGTCGCCACGACCTACGGCCACATGAGCGCAAGGTTGGAGTGAGCACAAGGTTGTCGTTGTCGGTGACCTCAAGTGTTGGGCAAGCCACCGCTTTGTGAGGCATCAAGCCATGATGAATCCACGATTTGATCCTCCTTCATTTTTATTATTTTTTATTTTTCCTTTCGCTCCTTTTTTTCTCCTTTCAATCAGAGTAAAAGAGTCTTAGTCTTGATGATTAGTGTTATGGGGAGTGGTGTCACATAGATAAGGAAAGATTGACAAACTTGTTAAGTGGTTCCAACATAAGGAAAGTCGAGTCGTCTCCCGGCTTTTTGGCCTCTTGACTCATGGACTTCTTGGCTCCTTAGCGTCCCAACTCTTTGGCCTCCCGGCTCCCATGCTTCCTGGCTCCTTGGCCTCCCGCCTCCCGGCTCCTTGGTGATGCTCATCGTAATGTATGATCATTTCAGGCAAAGGATAACTATTGCATAAATCTTTGATCATTTTAGGAAAATAATGATTGTCACGTAAATTTTAGAGTATTTTAAGAAAAAGACAACGACGTGAATATGTCTTTCATTATTTAAGGGATTAAATAATGATAATATGAAGATCATAACGGAAGGAAAATGTCTGTTGTCTCTCTATAAATGGTAGTTCTTTCCGACATCTAAGGTGCATACGTACACATAAATCAAAACCCTAATATTGTTCTTTTCTTCCTTCATCCTCTAACTTAAGCGTTAGAGTACTGGCTGCGCCGAAAACCCCTGATCGTATCAATTAGCTAAATCCAAAACCTCTCATAAGTTTATACATCTCTATAAGATATTTATTAAAAGACACAAATAATAAAATAATCTTCTTAATGGAAAGTATTTAAGTCAACTCTCTTTAAAAATGATAGATCCTGTACACCCCTTGTGGATGATTCTCACAAGCAGCGAAATTATGATTTTTAACTTTTATTGGTCCTGCCTGTGAATGTCGATAAGTGAATCATTGGTGAGTTAGCTTGGTTGCCAACTTAATCACTAATCGCCAAATGATAACAAGGATAGAGATAAACAATGCTTAAGTTAGAATGAAAGCTTGGATAGAGATAAACAATAAAGAAAAGAGAGTTAGAATGATAGTCAAGGGGTTCCCCGGCGTAACCACTCTAATGCTTAAGTTAGAGGAAGAGAAAGAAGATAAGCCTTAGGGTTTTGATGTGCATAGGTGTGCATATGAGTACCTTTGATGCCACAAAGGACAACCTTTTATAGAGAGAAAGTGGACATTTCCCTCTTTTTGTCATTGTTTAATTCCTTAAATAAAGTCAGATTTATTCTCCATGCTGCCTTTTTCCCCATAATAATCGATATTAATAAACTTTTCCCTTTTGTTCCAATCGTTTTGTTGTCATTATTTAATTACTTAAATAATGTAAAATTTATTCTCTCTGCGGTCTTTTTCTCATAATAATATGAGATTTACATAATGATTTTTTTTTCCTGAAATTGTCCTTCATCCTGCATTATTTAGGAGTTAAGAGACCTAAGGAGCTAGGGCACCCAGGAAGTCGAGAGGTTGTGGAGTCGGGAGGCCTGAGGAGTCGGGAGGCCTGAGGAGTCGAGGGTGGTGGAGCCGAGAGGCTCGAGAAGCCAAGAGACCCAAGGGATAGGAGATTATGGAGCCAGGAGCCTTGAGAAGTTGTGCTGGTGAAGCCGGGAGGTCCGCGGAGCCGGGAGACCCAAGGTGTCAGGAGGCTATGGAGTCAGGAGGCCCAAGTAGCCGAGAGACCTAAGGGGCAGGGAGACCATGCGGCCGGGAGACCCGAGGGGTTGAGAGGCTGTGGAGTTGGGAGCCTGAGGAGTCGGGGTGGGTGGGGGGGGGGGGGGGAGGTGAAGCTGGGAGGCCTAGGGAGTCAGAAGGCTATATGGAGCCAAGAGGTCCAAGACTTTCCTGTTCGGAACCACTTCAATAGTCTTCACCAATCCTCTCTTATCTACATGGCGTCTACTGATCACTCCCCGGATCAACTATCATCTAGGCTCACAGAATAACATCATCTTTATTGTCATCCACCGATTGAAGACTAAGTGTAAGTACCCTGAGTGAGTTTTGATGTGATTAACTTAGTTAAGTTAGACTCTGTGGTTTGATGCCTTGTGTCTAAGTGTGCAAGGACTTAGGAACATAAGAAGTCGAGCGGAAGATGCAGCTAGCGAGAAGGATGATACGAGAAGCTAGTCAATGGACTCGATGCATCCAAGGGACGAGGTGCTGTGGAAGAGTACATTGGCAACTGAAAAAGACGCGCACGATGCTTTCGAGGGATGAGAAGCCAGGGAGGAAGATTATTCTAGACAGCCGGAGAATCACCCAAGCGACCAGACAAGAAAATGGTCAACTTTGAAGTTGACTGTATCTAGGTGCTTAGACTAGGTCGAGGCGCTCGGACCAGCTCTAGGTGCCCAAACTAGGTCCAGGTGCCCAGAGTAGTACTAGCCAACTATTTGAGTCGTTATTGCAAGGATCAGATTGGTGTCCACGTTGGCAAGACTCTAGGGGCCCGAACCAAGTCCAAGCGCCCGGGAACCAATAAATAGTCGACGTAGAGCCATTGCGGAGTGAATTAAGATGACCATGTCTAGGGACCTGGACCAAGTCCAGGCACCCGGGAGCTGCCACATCAGCCAATGACTACACTTGACCAGTGGGCTATAAATAGAACCCTAGTTCTTAAAGTTCAAATAACACACTTGTTTTAACGTCTGTAATATTTGGCTTAGTTGCTAGCGCTTTCAACTCTTGAAAGAGGTCACTCTGCCTTCATCAAAGGAATCATTTTAGTGAGCTTACATTAGCCTTGTATTAACAACCACCCAGATTATAACCAAGTAACTTTCTGCCTTTTACTTTACTTTATACAAGTTATTTTTATTATGAATTAATTGTGTGTCCTTACTAAGTTCAATAGCAAGAGAAAGTTCTAATTCCTTGTATAAGATATTCACCCCTCCCCCCTCTCAAGCCGGTTCACCTGGACTTTAATTGGTATCAGAGCTAGATAACTCTAAAAGGACTAACCACTTACTAAGCAATAAGACGATAGCCAGATCAAGTATTCACCATCCAAAGTTTGAGAGGGAGTTTACACTATGGAAGCAAAATATGGAGGTATACTTTAAAACTGATTTTGATATTTTACTAACTATGAAATATGATTTTGAAGTGTTTATAGATGAGAATGGAGAAGAAAATGAAGAGCATCTTTAGAACAAAAGGCAACAGACCGAGTTCATGGCAAACGGTAAGGCTGAATTCCATATTTTGAGTGTACTACTACCTCAAGATGTCAATCGAATTAGCGCTTACAATTCAATGAAAGAACTCTGGGAAAAATTCCTAGAGTTGTACGAAGGAATCTCGGAATCCAAGTTGGCAAAAAGAGATGTGCTTTGTAACAAGCTCAACAATCTTTGACTAGAAAATGAAGAGTCAGTCACTCAACTGCATTCAAAGCTTAAGGAGTTGATCATCGACTCACAATCTTGAAGAAACGACAACAAATCGGTATTCTCTAAGATATGCTCTAAACGCATTTCCAAGGACCTTGGACTGGATATCGATAGTAGATTCCTACTACATTTCCAAGGATCTCTAGGTAAATACCTTAGAAAGTTTATTTTCTACATTAAAACTTCATGAATCTTGATGTGTAGGACTGAGAAAGGAGCCAAGTCAGAATCTAGCGTTGAAAGCTAAGAAAAACGAATCAAAGTATGACACATCCCTTGACGAAGATGAAAGAGCATACATAGTAAGAAAATTTTTAAAGTTTTTTTAAGTCTAACAAGTTTAACAAGTCACAGATTAAGAAGCTTCTTCAAGGAAAAAGGAAAATAAAGTGCTACAATTGCGATGAAGAAGGACACGTAAAAAATAACTGCTCAAAACTAAAGAACAATGGAAAGGATAAAAACAAAGGGCCAAGATGATCGAAGTACAAGAACCTGAAAGCAACTTAGGATGAAACGTCATCATCTGAATCTGAGACAAAGTAATACGTCAGACTTATGCTAATGGCAAATCATCAAGATGAAGAAAATGACGAAACCTCATTTGAGATGAGCATCGAGAGTATCGATAAAGGGGGAGCTTTGAACAATGAATCAGACACGGTAAGTGATGTACAACTCTTACTTCCTGACCACTTGATGATGTAATTCAAATGTTATCTAGAAATCTATGTAAAAATAGGATAAAGTATATAAATGTAAAAAAAATAACTATGTATGTTTAAAAGAAGAATTTGAAAATTCGAAGGGTGAGAATGCAAAATTAAAATGTAAAATAAAACTATTAGAAAATTCTACATGCTCAAATCCCAACATTTTTTGTAATTCAAATTTTATAAATGATAAAGGACTAAATTGATATTTAAAAAATTATAGGGGTCAAATGATAAAAATAGCTAGAAAATATATTCCTAAAAACTACTAAATCCAATATGTAGGAACTTATTTTAGGTTTTTAAATTAGTATAATTAAAATTAAATTTTTATGCTTGTTTTAAATTGAATTTGCTTTAATTTTTAACATTATTTCAAAAATTAATTATTTGCATACTTCCTTTTCATGTTTTGTATTTTTTTTTTGAAAATTAAAGGTGTTATCTATAACATAAAATTTTTCAAAATTTTCTAACAGTTAAATTATGTTTAAAAAAATTTCTTTCAAAAAAAAATTTTAATGATTAAAAATGTTATAAAATTGATTTTTTAAAAAAATAATTTTTTCTGTGATAATGAAGTTTGTTTTCTATTAGATTAAATTTTTTCAATATTTTTTGAGGATTATATAATTTTTGATAAAAATTGTATTTTAAAATTAAATTTTTTTAGAGATTAATCTTTAAAAAAACTGATTTTTTTGAAAACTTACCATTGTATTAGAAATATGTAGAAAAATCATCCAAATTATTATCATTGAAAACTATTTTTAAATAAATTTAGCTTAAAAATAACTCTATCTATTTAAAAATATTTATTATGATTAAAATAAAAACTACTTGAAATTTTTATTATGTTTTCAAATGATTATCATTATCATTGAAAAAATTTTCAAGATTTTTTTACACTTTAAAATAATTTTAAATTATTTTTTAAAAAACTTTGGATTAATTAATTTAAAAATATTCATTTTGAAATTTGATTCGGTAAAATGACATTTAACTTATAATTCTATTTAAACCCCCATAGAAAAAATTTCAATATATATTTTTTTTTTCATATTTTCCCTAATATTTTTTTTATGTGATAGAGGAGGAGAAAATTAAGGATGGGAGATTATTGAATTGTACTTTTTTTTTTGTTTAAATGTCAATAAATGTTTTATTATTTTGGTTGAACCTTAATTTAATTTGGATTGATGTACATCGGAGAGATTGTAAGCGCCCCGAGTGAGTTTTGATTTGATCAACCTAGTTAAGTTAGACTCTGCGGTTTAATACCTTTTATCTAAGTATGCAGGGACTTAGAAACACAAGAAGTCAAGCGGAAAATGCAGTTAGCGAGAAGGATAACATGAAAAGCGAGTCGACGAGCTCGGTGCATCTAAAAGACGAGGTGCTGCGGAAGAGTACACCAGTGGACAAGAAGGATGCGCACGGTGCTTCCGAAGGATAAGAAGCCGGGGAGGAAGATTGTTCGAGGAGAAGGCCGGAGTTGGGTTCGGGTGAGCTCAACTCTGGACAGTTAGAGAATCGCCCAAGAGACCTAACGAGAAAATGGTCAACTTTAAAGTTGACTGTGTCTAGGCGCTTGAACCAAGTCCAAGCGCCCGAACCAGGTGTAAGCGCTCGGACTATGTCTAGGTGTTTGGAGCAGTACCGACCAACTATTCGAGTTGTTGTAGTGATGATCAGATTGGAGTCCATGTCAACAAGACTCCAGGAGTCCGGATCAGGTCCAAGTGCTCGGAGCAGGTCCAGGCGCCCGGTCTAGATCCAAGCGCCCGGTCCAGGTCTAGGTGCTCGGGAATCGATAAATAGTTGACAAAGATTCGTTGCAGAGTGGATTGAGGCGACAAAGTCTAGGTGCCCGAACCAAGTCCAGGCACCCCGAAGCTACCACGTCAGCCAATGATTACACTCGACAAGTGTGCTATAAATAGAGCTCCGGTTCTCAAAGTTCAAATAACACACTCATTTTAACGTCTGTAATCTTTGGTTTAGTTGCTAGTGCTTTCAACACTTGTAAGAAGCTACTCCACCTTCAACAAAGGAATTATTTTAGTAAGTTTACATTAGCCTTGGATTATCAACTATCCAAATTATAACTAAGTAACTTTCTATCTTTTACTTTACTTTATATAAGTTATTTTTATTTCGAATTAATTATGTGTCTTTACTAATTTCAATAGCAAGAGAAAATTTTAATTTCTTATATAAGTTATCATCATCCTTCTGACTCACCTAGACCTTCATGAAGTTAAGTTGATAATAAAATCAACTCATGATGATTCTCTTGTAAACGTTTAAAAACACATCAATTAACAAAATCCAAAACCTCCAATAATTTTATACATCTTTATAAAATATTTATTAAAAGACACAAATAATAAAATAATTCTTAATGGAAAGTGTTTAGGTCAACTCTCTCTAAAAATGCTAGAATCTAAGGAAGAATATATGCTATTTAATTTGTACGCGTGATCGCTTTCCTTGTTTGACTACATATATGCCATATACTTTTTATGCGGTACTCTCCGGACGACCCTCACAAACAATAAAATCATATTATTATTTTTTTCCTTTTATTTATTTATTTATTTTTCTAAGTTCCAATATATCAGTAAAATTTTGCCTGTTTAGAGGTTCGGTTACGTTATTAAGTATAAAAAAAGTTCAAATCGATTTTGTTTTTAAGTTCCACTATATATATATATATATAATATCAAATTTAATTTGATATATTTTATGCGTTATTATATGATGTTATTATGCATTTAAATAGACATATTTTCTTAATTTGATAATCCAATAATATTTTGGATTAGATGGCAAATTTACAGAACTATAAATCGATAAATTATTTTGGATAAAATATTCATCAATGAATTTAATATTTGACATTTTTTTTAATGTACCGAGTATTTAAATTAGGAGTCAAAAATAAATTTAATATAATGACTCAACCTGAGTCGATCTAAAAAAAATCAAGTTTGGATTAAGAATTTTCATATTTGGATTGGCTTCGGAATAAAGGGTTTCTGGTTGAAAACATTTTGATCGGATTTAGATTGGGTTCGAGTGCAATTCGAATTGATCCGAATTAAGATTTAGTATATTTTTATCATTAAATTAAATTTTATTTTAAAAATTAAAATATTTTTATGTATATTAATATCTTAGTATGATAATGATAGAGTATTGAGATAAAAATAAAGATTATTGAGAAAATAATAAAAAAAATATTTTGAATTGGATTTTTTGGGATATTTAGATTAGGTATGGATTGATCGGATTGGTCAAATTCAGACTTAAGGTTTCAAGTTAAATTTAGATATGAATCAAATTTGGATTGAGGTTAAAAAAAAATTCTATCTATGATCTAACTCGAATATAATCCAATTGAATTGATACCTCTAATTTAAACAAACTCCCTGAAAGACCGAACAAAGTTGGCTTATTAATGTTTCAACAAAGCTTTTATAAATAATTTAAATATTAAATAGTAATTTTTTTAAAAAAATATTCTGTATAAATAAATTATCTTCTAACAACTAAAGAAAATCCTTATAAGTTATAAGTATGAGAGCATATTTCTTTTCATATTTTTTATTTGATTTTCTTAGTAAATAAGATTAAGACAATATATCAAATTACGTATAATATATGTTAAAGTGAATTATATTGCATTCGACTAATCGTGTGAGGTTAATCCTATGATGTATTTTATGAGTGACTAGTTGCTAAATAAATATATGTCATAATAATTTTAAGTCATTTCTTACTTTATCTATAGAAAATTAGTAGTATACATCAGAAGGATTTAGTAAATTTGTCAAAATATTATAAAGTATTTAGCCATGAATGTTTAATACATTTCACGTGTTAATTTAATAGTTTTATAGGCTAAAATCAACTAAAATATTTTGGAATCAACCATTTTTATTTAAAATATAAAATAAGTATTTTAATCTTATTATTATTATTTATTACAATTAGATATACTATTCTTATTTATGGGCTCACTTAACATAGAGGTTTAGTTTTTATAACTTAATCTAATCTAACATGTGATTACTGTAAATAAATTTTGAGCATTCCAAAATTATAATATGATGAAGATGATAAATCAAAAAAAAGTTCGAATACTATTCGATCATAATTAAAAATGGACCATCTCCGATTTATTTATTTTTTATTTTTTTCTACCAAGAGATCTGGTCTCTTCTTATCCCGCATAAAAAGTGATGATAAATTTATAATATAGAATCATTTTTTCTATCAAAAGATTTGGTCTCTTCTTATCCTGCATAAAAAGTGATGATAAATTATCATCATAATGATAAAATAGAAAATGAATACGTCTTTGGGAAATATGAAAATTAGGTTCAGTTTTTAAGAATTCCATAATTTTTAATGTACTTTTGGTCCATTGTCAATAAATATACTATTTAGTTTAATAAAAACTCATTTATATAATAAAATTAATAAACTCGGACACCTCATTTATTTATTTTTATATATATAATACCTCAAATTTGAATGGTTCATATTTGAGTGGTTTTCAACACCCAACCATGGCGGTTCACTTTCTTCGCTTTCCTCCACCGCCGTTCGATGTCTCCCGTGCAATCATCACGTCCTCTCCTTTTCGCGCCATCATTGTTCTTTCCGCCTATCCCCAGTTGGGCCTCCAACTCCAACTCTGCGTGCCTGCCTATAAAGGCTCTCGCTCTCCAACGGTGCGACAAAGATCCGATTTTTTTTTTTTTTATTCGCGCGAGGAGGAGACGACGGCGGTGGGTGGGTCGAAAAGGAAGGAAAATGGCGCCGCTTTTTCTCTCCGAGGCCTGCCGCAACTCGATTCGCGAGGTGTGGAACAGGGTGTGGACGAGGCAGGCTCTCATGGGATTGTTGCTGGGGCAATTCGTCTCGCTTCTCATCACCTCCACCGGATTCTCCTCGTCCGAGCTCGCCAGACGAGGTTTGCTCTCTTTTCTTGCTTCTTTTAAGTTGGTGCTACGGCGATTAACGTTGAATAGATGAAAAAGGTGCGATTTTTATTTGGGTGAGGGGGTGGAGGGTGGTGTCTTACCCTGGTGGATAATCTGGTTTTTGAATGATTTTCTTGGAATGATTGTAGGAGTGAACGCTCCCACGTCGCAGTCGTTCTTGAATTATCTTCTCCTTGCTATAGTTTACGGTTCTATTGTCATCTACAAGAGGAGACCGCTCCAGGTGCTGTGATAGCTCCTTGCCCTTGCATTTTTTTTTTCTGGTTTATTTGATATGTCCAGAACACAGTTTAGTTTTCCTTTCAGATTGTTAGGGATTTGTCTTCTCTATATGGACTGAATTGAAGTTAGGTCAAAATTTGTCTGCCACTCTATTACTTAACCAGCGTTGAAAAGAAAAAAAAAATGGAATTTGCAGCAGTCCAAATCTCGACAGAGACGGAGCACATTGACTGGCTTTCTCAATACATAACTAACTTTTTCAGAATTATTCTCCTCTCAATTATATATGTGTATTATCCAATCATCTTAGAGCAATAAAGAATGACTTTATACTGTGTCTTTATAGCAAGAATATTTCCTCAGAACAGTTTTTTTTTTCTTCCTCAGAAAAAGTTGTTGCTAGTTAATACTTTACTATTTTTTGACACTTGCTGTAATTATGATAGATTGTTCGATTAATCTTTCTTCTATTTATAGATAAGGATTGATTCAAACTTGCTTTTCTTTTGCACAGATAAGTTGGTACTATTATCTGATGCTTGCTATTGTCGATGTGGAAGCCAATTTCATTGGTCAGTACTTCTTTGTGATATTTACACTATGCAACCATAGGATGTCTAAATAACGTGTCCTTTTGAAGATGATAGTGCTTGAACACAATTTATGAATTCATTAGTTATATTTCTATAACAATCAAGAATCGATATATGTGCTGCAATAAGGTGGAAAATTAGTTTCTACTTCTTGTAATATTATTGAATCAATGATAAATCATGCTTGCAAGCTCCCACCAACTAATACCCAAACTGAATTTAGTAGAATATCCATCAATGAATTTGATCATTGAGTTCTGCATCTCCGAGTTCCAGTATAGCCAAAGATGCATTAGGCTTATCATTATACTCGAAAATTTGAACTTGATGAGACAAACTAGTTAATGTTTACAAGTACTTATATGGTTTGATATATCATCAGAACAATGAAGTAGATGAACAGAGAATAAATAAATGAGTAGAAGAATTAAAATCAATGACCTGGATTCAAAGTTTTTAATTATATCCTTCTCAATGACCTTGGCATTTCTGGATTTCATTATCTCCATATTGTAATGATCTATATGTTTGCTCTTAATCATCAAGAATATGCTGCTATCATTTAACTAGCACACTTCTGTTATGCCAATGAAACACCTATTATTATCCAATCATATTCCTTTCTAACGGCAATATTAACAATTTTCTTTAGCTAGTAAGGAAATTGAGAGAATTTTACTGGATTATTGTGGTTGAACTTTTCTTTTTCTAATTTTACATGTGAGTCTAGGTTGTGTAGTTGCACATACCTCAATCTATATTGATACGGCGAATACGGTAGGACCCCTGAAATTGGGGTCAAAATCAAGAAGACCGGATGATGTCGCTATCAAAGTCAAGGAGAGTCAACACATGGGGCAGGCACGGTCGCACGGTTCCTCCGAGTAGTCCAGCTGACCGGGCATTTGGTTTGGTCGGATACCGAGTCCCCCAACCCAATGAAGTCCCAGGCCGGTTCGACCGGGCCCCATGCCCGAGCGGACCTCTAGTCGGCCGAACTCCTTGTCAAGTCAGAGCGGATACCAAGTTTTCAAGAGGCCAAGTCCTCGAGATGTTCAACGCTCTTTAGCCAACAAGACTCCCTGTCCAAGCGGACCTTAGGTCGACCAAAGTCCCTGTCCGAGTGGATGTCTAGCCTTTAAGAGGCCAAGTCTTCAAACGGGTCAGTGGTGTTTAGTGGACCAAACTCCTCGTCCGGGCGGATTAGGCTCGATCGGACATTATAAGAGACTCGACTAGCCTATCACCAAAAGCGTATTAATGACCCATCAGCCCAACAACCCAACATTTTTTTTGACGTTTTGTGTAACTGTTGTCAAATAATAAAGGAATATCCCTTGTGCACGCTATACGGAGGAAGCTTCTACCCTGCAATACACAGAAATGATGGGTTTATTTTAGGAAAGTTGTCAGAATATCAAAATAGTCAGTTCTTTTTTGGAAATGCAATGATATCCGTGCATAGAGGAAAATTAGCAATATAAGAGGTCTCCTCCTAAAGGCGTAGGTACTCACTCACACACACGCATCCATATTACTGTTCTGCTATTCATCTTCTTCTCCATTTCGCTCGACTATTGTTCTGACTTGAGCATATGAGTGCCTGCATCGGGACCCCTCCCTGGCCCGGTGACTAACACTTTTTTTTCTCGGTTCCTGTTTTGCTACGCAGGTTCGTCCACATCATCAAGGTCTTCGCCTCCTCGCGGAGCCACCTAACTGGCGCGTCATCTTCCCCGCTTTCAAATATGAACAAATTTGGCGTCGTCTGTGGAACTTCGCCTGAATCTAAAACTTGAAGATGGAAGAAGCTGGACAGTTCGCACTCGTTACTTTGTTGTAGAAGACCTGGAGTTACGCGTGGTTGTCCAAGCTCAAAAATTGGTGCAATAGCAACAGGCAGTCGTCGGGTTTCCCCTATCGAACGACCCAGTATTCTCGGGGACAGGACCTCACACTGAGCAGAGGGCTAGGGCGGAAGGACCAATGTTGTTTCCCCTAGCCCCTCATCTAACCAGTTATGACCAGGTTCTTGTACAGTCGACTGCCTTCCCTCCCGTGCCTCCATCACCGATCACATACCACTGAGCGCTGTTCCGCATGCCCTTCGAAGATTTGGGCTGAGCGGAGAGGCCCCAACGGTCATCCTCTGGAAATGCCCCTGCTCGAGACATTCATACGGGGAAAGCTCCGACGGCCAATAGCTCCCTTGAGCGGATTAGTATGTCGTTCTCTTTGGAAGTATTGGAGGATAAGCTGCCGAGCTACTTCTGACCCTTAGCAATCGGAGAATACGGAGGGAAGACTGACCCAGAAGACCACTTGCTTAAGTTCGAGAATTCAACCATTCTACACTAATACACGGATGGTGTTAAGTGTCGAGTGTTCCTGACCACACTCTCTGGTCTGGCACAGAGATGATTTAACCAATTGTCAATCAGTTCCATCTACTACGTCAGGGATTTCTGCAAGGCGTTTCTCCACCACTTCGCCAGTAGTAAGAGATATTAGATATTACCAGGCCCCGCTCAATCTGTTTGCCCTTCGGCAAAAGTCAAAGGAAATGTTGAAGGAATATATCCGGCGTTTTAATCAAGTTGCCTTAGTTGTCCCCTTTACAACTATAGAAATATCGGTGAGCGCTTTCTCGCATGGCCTATCTAATGGAGATTTATTCTGATCTAATTTTGATAATTTGTTGAGCCGATCGATCAGTTATGTTCGTGTGGAGAAAGCTCAATCCGCTAGAAAAGAATGCAATACACCAACTCCTGCCCTCACTCAGACAGAGCGCAAGGATCTCCCTCTTCTCTCGCAAGGTGCATGTTGGCATCTGAGCTGCCCACTTGAGCCAAGAAGGGGGGAGAGAGTAGTGTAGAAGGTGGAAGACGTCCCAGAAGTGACTATCGCGCCAGATCGGTCACTTCCTGAAAAGTATCGACGTTTTTGTGATTACCATCAATCCCATCATCATGCTACTAGTGAATGTCATCAGTATGGCAAGAAGCTCCGTCGAATGGCGGAGTCAGGAGAAGCGAATAAAGAATCATCCTCGCTCCTCCCTCAAGGATATGCTTCAAGAACATAGTGTTGGGACCTTGATCACCAGCTAGATTGGGTGAATAGCTTATCACCCACTTTGTTCGCTTCTAAGTATTCATTAGTGCACAGCGGAAATACAAAACTAATACAAATACAAAAGCCAAGAACAAGAAAGAAAACAAACAAACCCTAACACATTTCGTTTAACGTGATTCGGAGATTATGTTCCTACTCCACAATGTGTCTGTAAGGTGGACGATCCCTGTGATCCTTAGTGAACAACTCATTCTTGGTGGAGAAACCACGCCACAAACTCGATCACGCACACTTGGATCATGAGAGATTGGAGACTCTAATTAGGGGTTAACCATCTCTAATTTCGTCACCCAAGTCAGCTATCCCGAGCTCCATTATATAGAGCTTCAGGGAAAACATCCAAACTGCTTCCCTCTACCAATCGACTGGCCTATGTGGAAAGTCGACTGATGAAGACACCAGTCGATTGGTCCACATCGGTTGAGAGAACAAAAATATTCTGTTCTCTTCCAGTCAGCTAGTAAACTGGGATCAGTTGACTAATAAACATACTAATCGACTAGTCACCCTAGGCTAAGCAAACAAAAGCTCATACTTGCTGTTTCTCAACCACCATTTGACTGGGATATATACCAGTCGACTGGTAAATCCTAACACTAGGGTTTTTACCCCGAGTATAATTACTCAGCAATCGTCCTCGCCCCCACAACTTGACCTTGCCTTTTAGTCTCCTCTATCACCCTTATGTCCCTCATATACTTTCCCATCCTTCACGCTTTGCCTTCAAGAACTTGAACTTCCTTCGGCCTTGTCTTTGTTGTTGGATCTTCCATTGCCAAGAAGCTCCTCACCTCCGAGACTTCAACCTTGCCAAGAGTTCCTCACTCCGGGACTTCATCCTTGCCAATAGCTCCTCGCTTCTAGACTTCATCCTTGCCAAATCACACTTGGGCTTATGTTGTCAAGATTACACTTGGACTTACCTTTACCAAGATCACACTTGGACTTTTCCTTTGCTAAGATCACATTTGAACTTTTCTTGTTGTACCTTCCACCTGAACACTTAACAACGTATATCAAATACAACAAATAACCTAACTTAAACCTTTGCAAAAATATCAAAACCTAGGGTCACATTGATTGCTCCAACAATCTCCCCTTTTTGATGTTTGACAACCCGTTTAAGTTAGGGAGACATATAATGCAATAACATGCAAATAAATATGAATCTACTCATGCATATATCATGGAACCTAATCTTAGGCCCCCCTTCACCTAAGCTCCCCCTTGAGCTAGGATTTCTTGCAAAGGTATTTAGGTTTCCCACTTAAACCTAAACTGCTCCCCCTTTGCTATACATTAAAAAGAGCTCAAATAATATCCTAATTATTGGACTCTTTTACCTCTAATGATCACAATTATCATGTATTAATTCCTCATAAGATTATATACACGTATACCATTCTTTTGGCAATTTCCTATTGCTGAAAAACAGTTTTAGACTGTGTTAGTTTACTACCATAGTCCCCAGTCGACCACCCTCATCGAAACAAACTCACAGAGCTATTTTGTGTTCGATGAACAGTGTCACCAATCGACTGGTCATAGCAGTCGATTGGTACAAATTTCAACCCAAAACACATTTCTGAACCAATTTCAGAAATGCACCAAAAATTTCACATACCTCCAAAAATTCTCAAATTTTGTAGAGATGTATGTTTTACCCTTGTCTACTTGGA
Source organism: Zingiber officinale (assembly GCF_018446385.1). Lineage (NCBI taxonomy): Eukaryota > Viridiplantae > Streptophyta > Magnoliopsida > Zingiberales > Zingiberaceae > Zingiber > Zingiber officinale. Next base: position 123,313,679 of record NC_055989.1, read on the forward strand.
AAAAATATATTTAAAAATACATCTATCATGGATTGACACAAAACCCAAAACTATCTAAATGGTTCAACTAAACATTGACCTAAAGTCCTAGTTTTGGCTTCCTCTTGATATATCGGCCCATACTAAACCATAATGCATCCCTAATATTAGTTTATATGACATCTATATATCCAAAATTAATTTTCATACAATAAGAATCTCATTTCATATTTCTTATATGACAACTCATCTCAATTGTGCCAATTCCTTGGATTTGAGACTCAAGTCCGTCTCCAAACCCTTTGGCACATTTCATAACCCATCTAGAATCCCAAGCAATGTCCACTTGAGATCCATTGGTCATGGTTCCCAATTTGAATCTTTGAGCTCCCCTTAGAGTTCTTAACCTTAGCTACCTTCTTAGGTAACTCATCCACTATGATTAAACCACTATGATGCACTTCAGGTGACATTTGGCCTAACCATTTAACTTTCTTAACCTTAGACATCTTGCCTTTGGTTAACTTCCCTTTGTCCTTAACCTTGGATGATCTATCCTTGGTTAACTTCTCGTTGCCATAGTTATAGACAACCCTTGCATATTTCTTTTCATTGGCCTTGGAGGGACTAGATCGGTATCCCAAGTCTGATCTAACATTTTTGGGTCTTTGACTACCCAACACCCTATCCAATCCTTTAGATCCAATAATGCATCCATATAGGACTTTCTCCATTTCTTCAAGCCTTAACTTTATGGCTTGATTTTCCAATTCTAGGTTCCTAACCCTAGAATTAACATGTCCACATTGGACATTCCTAGACCTACCCTTCTTTCTAGGCATATGTCTCCTTTTCTTAGGATTAATGCCTAGATCCTTCATTACCTTCCTCTCCTTAGGCATGGTAGTTTGGTTTTTGTTAGGTCTAACCTTTAGGTTTGACGTTCTAGGGTTATCAACTATATTAACCCTATTCATATCATTATACCTAAATCCATAATTATGTATGGGTAAATAACTAACATTATTTTTAGCATGCATTGAGGAATTTAAATTTGAATTCAAATTTAAACAAGGGTTTACCTTACCCTTTACCTTTGGAGCTCCCCCTTGACATGAGCCTCCATTCTTCCTCCACTTCTTTAGTTGCTCCATCTTCTTGAGCTCTCCCTTCTTGGGGCATTTTGTGTGGTAGTGTCCTCGCTCACCACACGTAAAGCATCTAATATGTTTCTTCTCATTCGCTCCATTCCTACAACTCACATTAGTTTCTAAATCAACCTTATTGAGTTTAGGAATTACCTCCTTTACCTTTTTAAGCACGGGGCACCTACTCTTGTAGTGTCCCATCTCTCCACACTCAAAGCACTTGATGTGGGCTTTCATGCTCCTCTCGATAGAAGTGGTTGAGTGTTGAACTTCCAAGACCTCTTCTTCACTTGTCTTGAATTACTCGTCTTCTTCTTCCTTCAAAGATGTGGACGATTCCACTTCTTCCTCCTCTTTGGATGTTGAACATGTATCCACATCCGATTAGTCCTTCTCCTCGGGCTCTTTCACTTCTTGTGTTTGTGAGGTGTTCCCATGATAAGCAATTACCTTCTTCCAAAGGTCACTTGCATCCTTGTATTCACCTACACTAGACAACACATTAGAAGGCAATAAATTTAATAAAATTTTAGTTACCTCCTTGTTCGCCTACCATTGTTGCTTTTTTTCCTTGGTCTAATATTATGGACGGAGACGCTTTCCGTGCTTGTACGTTGGAGCTTCGAAAGGATCTTCCAATTCAATCCAATGGTTCCAATCCATTTGGAACCATGTCTCCAATCACAACCTCCAATATTTGAAATCTCCTTGCATGTATGGAAGAGGGATTCAGATATCGCATCTTAGTGCTCCCTCCGACTTCATTTCTTTCTCTAGCACTTGCTCCTTCTGGCGGTTAGTCCTTCAAGAGCGCTCCTTGCTTTGATACCATTTGTTAGGACCTTGATCACCGACTAGAGAGGGGTGAATAGTCGATCACCCATTTCGTTCGCTTCCTATGTATTCGTTAGTGCATAGCGGAAATACAAAACTAATATGAATGCAAAAGCCAAAAACAAGAAAGGAAACAAACAAACCCTAACACGTTTCGTTTAACGTTCGGAGATAATGCTCCTACTTCACGACGTGTTCCTAAGGTGGACGATCTCTTCGGTGGATCAATCCCTGGCAAACTCTGGTTAGTGAACGACTCCTCAGTAGAGAAACCTCGCCACAAACTCGATCACGCGTACTTGGATCACGAGAGCTTAGAGACTCTAATTAGTGGTTGACCACCTCTAATTTCGTCGCCCAAACCAGCTATCCCGAGCTCCATTATATAGAGCTTGGGGAAAAACATCCAAGCTGTTTTCCTGCTACCAGTCGACTGGTAAAGTCACTAGTCGACTGGCCTATATGGAAAATCGACGGTTACATTCTAACGGCTCGATACCAGTCAACTGATGAAGAGACTAGTCGACTGGTCCACTTCGATTGAGAGAATAGAAATATTATGTTCTCTCCCAGTCGACTAACCAGTCGACTGATGAACATACTAGTTGACTGGTCACCCTAGGCTGAGCAAATAGAAGCTCACACTTGTTGTTTCTCAACTACCAATTGATTGGGGCATATACCAGTCTACTGGTAAACCCTAACACTAGGGTTTTTACTCTGAGTACAATCACTCAACACTCGTCCTTGCCCGCACAACTTAACCTTGCCTTCTAGCCTCCTTCATTAGCCTTGTGTTCCTCAGATACTTTCTCATCCTTCACGTTTTGTCTTCAAGAGTTTCCTTCAGCCTTGTCCTTGTTGTCTGGTCTTTCATTGACAAGAGGCTCCTCACCTTCGGGATTTCAACCTTGCCAAGAGTTCCTCGCTCCGGGATTTTATCCTTGCCAAGAGCTCCTCGCTCTGGGATTTCATCCTTGTCAAGTCACACTTGGATTTACGTTGCCAAGATCACACTTGTACTTGTGTTGCCAAGATCACACTTGTACTTGTGTTGCCAAGATCACACTTGATTTACTTTTGCCAAGATCACACTTGAACTTTTCCTTTGCCAAGATCGCACTTGGACTTTTCATATTGTACCTGTCACCTGCACATTTAACAACGCATATCAAATACAATAAATAACCTAACTTAACCTTTGCTCAAACATCAAAACCTAGGGTCACACTGATTGCTTCAACACATAGTGGGAAGAGTCTCGCTGACGCTTCGATCGGCAAAAGTCAAAATGAGCATCCGATTGAAAATCCTAAAGGACCAAACTTTCAATCCGATCAACGACCCCCAAAGAATTTTAAATTGTGGCAATTTCATTCAGCAAATCCTTTTGGCATTTTCATTCAGAATAAATTTCAATCTCCACTCGGTAGCTCCGACAGGCAACTCAACTATACCAAGTGGCCCATTCGGGTTGTACACCATGCCTCCGCCCTACAAAGCATTCGAGTCATACACTGTGCCTCCACCCTCCAAGGCATTCGAGTCATACACCGTGCCTTAAAGCTTTAAAGAATTCAGGTCATATACCGTGCCTCCACCCTCCAAAGCATTCGAGTAATACACCATGCCTCAACCCTCCAAAGCATTAGGGTCATACTGTGCCTTAAAGCTCTAAGGTATTCGGGCCATACACCGTGCCTTCACCCTCCAAAGCATTTGAGTTATATACCGTGCCTCAACCCTCCAAGGCATTAGGGTCATACATTGTGCCTCCAACACCGTGCCTCCACCCTCCAAGGCATTCGAGTCATACACTATGCCTCCAACACCGTGCTTTCAAGCTCTAAGGCATTCCGGTCATACACCGTGCCTCCACCCTCTAAAGCATTCCAGTCATATACCATGCCTCCAACACCATGCCTTCAAGGTCTAAGGCATTCGGGTTATACACCGTGCCTCCAACACCGTACCTCCAAGCTCCAAGGCATTTGGGTTATAGACCATGCTTCTAACACCGTGCTTCCATCCTCCAAGGCATTCAGGTCATACACAGTGACTCTAATATCGGGCCTCCACTCTTCGAGGCATTCGAGTTCAACACCATGCCTCTAACGTCGTGCCTTCAATCTTAGAGGTTAAAATCCATACTCTCGTGCCGATTGACCGAGTTATAAGCGAATTTGCTCTTGTGTCCAAGTTATAGACTCTTGTATGGCTCGGTTGAGTTATAAGCAAATTTTCTCTTGCGCCTAAGTCTCAAACTCTTGTGCTGATCGGTCGAGTTATAAGCGAACCTACTCTTGCGCCCAAGTCCCAAACTCTCGTGTCGATCGGCCGAGTTATAAGCAAACTTACTCTCGCGCCCAAGTTCCAGATTCCCGTGTCGCTTGACTAAGTTATAAGTGAGCTTGCTCTCAGCCCAAGTTTTAGACTCTCGTGCCGCTCGGCTAAGTTATAAGCGACCTTGCTCTCGTGACCAAGTTCCAGACTCTCGTGCTGCTTGGCCGAGTTATAAGCGAGCTTGCTCTGACGTCCAAGTTCCAGACTCTCTTGCCGCTCGGCCGAATTATAAACGAGCTTGCACTCGTGCATGCTGATCGACCGAGTTATAAGCGAACTTACTCTCGTGCCCAAGTTCCAGACTCTCGTGCCGCTCGGCCGAGTTATAAGCGAGCTTACTCTCGCGCCCAAGTTTTAGACTCTCGTGCTGCTCGGTTGAATTATAAGTGAGCTTGCTCTCGCGCCTAAATTCCAGACTCTCGTGCCGCTCGATCGAGTTATAAGTGAGCTTGCTCTCGTGCCCAAGTTCTAAACTTTAGTATCGCTCGACCGAGTTATAAACGAGCTTGCTCTTGCTCTTGTGCCCAAGCTCCTGTCTCTCTTCTTGCTCATATAAATTATAAGCGAGCTTGCTCTCATGCCTAAGTCCTAAACTTTAGTGTCGATTGGCCGAGTTATAAGCGAGATTGCTCTCACGCCCAAGTTCTAGACTCTCGTATCGTTCGATTGAGTTATAAGCGAGCTTGCTTTCCCGCCCAAGTTCCAGACTCTCATGTCGCTCTGCCGAAGCTTGCTCTCGTGCCCAAGTTCCAATTTCTAGTGCCACTCAGTTGAGTTATAAGTGAGCTTGCTCTCGAGTCCATGTTCATGACTATCTTGTCGCTCGGACTAATTATAAGCGAGTTTGCTCTCGTGTCTAATCCCAAACTCTCGTGCCGATAAACCGAGTTATAAGCGAGTTTGCTCTTGTGCCCAAGTTCCAGACTCTTGTGCCAATCGACCGAGTTATAAGCGAGCTTGCTGTCACGCTCAAGTCCCCGACTCTCGCGCTGCTCAACCGAGTTATAAGCGAGCTTGCTCTCGCACCCAAGTTCCAGACTCTCGTGCCGCTTGGCCGAGTTATAAGCGAACTTGCTCTCGTGCCTAAGTCCCAGCCTCTTATGTCGATCGGCCGAGTTATAAGTGAGCATGCTCTCGCGCCCAAGTTCCAGACTTTAGTACTACTCGATCGAGTTATAAGCGAGCTTGCTCTCGCGCCCAAGTTCTTGACTCTCTTGCCGCTCGGACGAGTTATAAGCGAGTTTGTTGTCGCGCTTAAGTCTCAGACTCTCGTGTCGATCAACCGAGTTATAAGCGAGCTTGCTCTCGCGCCCAATTTCTAGACTCTTAGGTTGATCGGTCGAGTTATAAGCAATTTTCCCCGTGCATATCGTCCATTCGGTCGTACGGTCACTTGACTAATATTACCTAAACAGGTTGTCGCAAACTAGTGCCGAACGGAAGATAATCAAGTCAAGCATTGTGCTAATACACCAAGGCGAAAACCTTTCGATTGGTTGAGGTAATGCTTGCTCGAGTCAGCAGTCGTTTAAGCACTACTCACATGAATTGGTGTACACACATTAACATAACGTCTAGGAAAAATTTGAAGGCTGAGAAACACAAAAAGACATGAGTGTCTAGTTAGTCGAGTTTGCAACCTCCTTCGACTAGACTTGAAGGGGAGGCTTATGATACGGTCAATAAGGTAAGGCCCCCGAAATTGGGGTCGAAGTCAAGAAGACCGAATGATATGACTGTCAAAGTCAAAGGGGTCAGTATTGTTGCACGGTTTCGTCGAGTAGTCCAGTCGATCGGACATTTGGTCTGGTCGGATACCGAGCCCCCCCTAGCCGGATGAAATCCCGTGCCGATTCAATCGGGCCCCATATCCGAGCAGACCTCTAGTCGGCCGAACTCCTTGTTCGGTCCGAGCAGATACCGAGTTTTCAAGAGGCCAAGTCCTCGAGATGTTCAACGCTCTTTAGCCTATTGCAGACCTTAGGCCGACCGAACTCCCTGTCCGAGTGGATATCCAATTTTTAAGAGGTTGAGTCCTCAAACTAGTCAGTGCTCTTTAGCCGACCGGACTCCTCGTCCAGGCAAATTAGACTCGACCGGTTTATCATCAAAAGCGTATTAATGACCCATCAACCCAGCAACCTAATATTCCTTTTGACGTTTTGTGTAACCGTTGCCAAAGAATAAAGAAGTATCCCTTGTGCACACTATACGGAGGAAGCTTCTACCCTGCAATACACAGAAATGATGAGTTTATTTCGGAAAAGTTGTCAGAATGTCAGAATAGCCGGTTCTTTTTCAGAAATGCATTGATATCCATGCACAGAGGAAAATTAGCAATATATAAGGGGTTTCCTCCTACAGGTGCAGGTATGTGCGCACGCACACACATCCACATTATTGTTCTACTATTCATCTTCTTCTCCATTTCGCTCGGCTATTGTTCTGACTTGAGCGTCGGAGTGCTTGCGCCGGGACTTCTCCCTTGTCTGGTGACTAACACTTTCTTCTCCCAATTCTTGTTTTTGCTGCGCAGGTTCGTCCACATTATCAACGTCTTCAGAACCACCTAACTAGCGCACCATCTTCCCCACTTTCAAACAGGAACATATACCATTGGACCTCACTAATAAAAAACTATAATTGATGTATCTCATGCCATTTAGCTGAATTAAATTTCCAATTTCATCTAGTCTTATATTAGTGTTTGCTAGTTGTACTTATATATCTATGCAATTTACAATATTTTTTTCTTCTTAAAGTTTGGGTTACTACTGCTCCTTAACTGTTAAACTTGATTCATTGACTTCGTTTTTTTTTGTAGTTGTCTTGTCTTACCAGTACACGTCTTTGACAAGTGTCATGCTCCTGGATTGTTGGTCAATTCCATGTGTTATACTTTTCACTTGGCTGTTTCTGGGTACAAAGTATGGATTCAGGAAGTTTGCTGGTGTTGCTATTTGTGTTGCTGGCCTTGTTATGGTAGTATTTTCCGATGTTCACGCTAGTGACCGTGCACAGGGTCAGTTGATATTTATTGAAGTGGTACAATTCTGTTTTTTAATTTCTCTGTTACTACCAATGTCTTTGACAAATACTTTTATATTGTTATGGTGATTGTACTATAGTTCCAATAAATGCACCATCCAGGATTGTTTAAGTTTGGATTTGACTTAATTGACACACACTATAACCCATTTGAATAGGTACATGAAGCAATTTTGTTCCAAAATAAAATTACCGAAGTGGCCAAATCCAATCAATCCATCAAATTAATTTGATGAAGGCAGAAGAAAGATGAATGATATACCCATTCAGCATTATTGTTTTAAGTCAATTTTTAATTCATTTACTAGTTTTGCAACCAAACTTGTGCTATTAGAAAATAGTCTCAAGTTTAATAACAAGTTAATGAACTGAGGGGAATTTGTTTGATCCATTACATGTCTGTCGGCACTGATAATGCCAAAGAAATTATATTAGTAATCACATTCAATTGGAGCATGGGCACTTATAATGTCAATGAAATTAGATCAGTGTTCATTCATTCTATTTCCTTCGGAAATAACAAAAATAAGAGAATTTAATTTCTGATGCCTTTTCAAATCTTTATAGTTCACGCAATGTGAACATCTGATCAATCTTTATAGGCACCTTTTATCTTGGAGGATAATCCAGCAACTATGTGGAATTTGTGCAGCATTTTGATTAATTGACTTACCCTTTCTCCTTTTCCTATTTCATTGTTATAGGAGGACCAAATCCTGTGAAAGGTGATTTGTTAGTCTTTGCTGGCTCTACACTCTATGCAGTTAGCAACGTTAGTGAGGTGTGCTTCACTTCCTCATACCCGCCACTATATTTTTATCTAATAATTTTATAGTTTTTACTTTATTTTGTTTCTATTTGTACTCTCAAGGAAATAATGGCATATTAAATGATTGTTTTTCCCTCTTTCATAAAACATGTCTAGTGAAGTCAATAATCTGATAATTCAACTACTTTCTGTTTAATGTAAGTCTTTAGGTATTGATTTTCTAAGGCAGGGACTTCTTCTATCCTGTTGATATGTTGAGTAGTGTGTAAGAAGAAAAGACGTATAAAAGTATGATTAATTGGAAGAAAAAAAAATAGAGATCTTTGGTTCGTAGTCTCTAGTAGGATCTCATTGATACTAATGCACGAGCATCTGTGTTTGTGCAACCATGTGGTTTTGTGGAGAAAGATTGCAAGGAATCTCCTTGTTTTACCACTTTCTCTTTTTGTCAAGGATTTAAGACCATGGATTGGGCCTTTCCTGATAGCTTAAGCATTTAGGTATTTATTTATCCACTTGACTAAACATGATATTGGAGCTAAGATTATGAGCTCAAAACCTCTCATCTTCTATTTCCCTATGTATTTTATTATGCTTTGCTTCCGGTGAAGCTTGGTTTGAGAGGCATGGCATTTGAATTTGATACTTCGATTATTGTTCTTACATCTAAAAGGGCAATTTAGTGCACAAAGTTTCCACCAATGCGGGGTCCTAGGAAGTGTCGGACCACATTGTGTCTATTCTACGCAGTCTTACCTTGCATTTTGCAAGAAGTTATTTCGTGACTCAAACCCGTGACCTCAAGGTCACATGGCAGTAGCTTTACCATTGCTCCAAGGCTCTCATTCATTATTGTTCTTACATCTGAGACCAGAAAAATAAAATCATTTCTGATAGCTTAGTTTTTTGGTCATAGTAAATCTAATTGAACTTAATATGGTATTAGACCAGAATCGAAGTTGTGATAAAATCAGGGTCATATGTTCAAAATTCAAACGATGCAAGACAGTTTTGGTTATTACTTCAATCGGTTCAGTTTGTTTGTCCAAAACTCAAGGGCAATATGAACAATACAATACTGGGTCGAGCCATTTCCTGACATCTTAAACTTTTGGGATAGTTGTTTGCTTCTTTTTATTTTTTTATATTATTTGTAAGAACACTGGGAGATGCATTTACATTTTTCAGCCATTAATAACCTTGACATATGATCAGATTAGATAAAACTCCATATCGTTGTTTATTAAGTAATTGTAAATTGTTCTTCCCAGGAGCTGCACATCTCTTTATTGTTGTTCAGTAATCTGAGGAATCTCATGAATCATGACAGCATAACCTTGAGTGAGAAATACCGAGATCATCAAAGGACATAGCCTATTCACTGAAGAAGATTGTTTTTTCATTTTCCCTTCTAGTCTTTTCTGTCTATAGCATCTTTTATGTTTTCTTCCTGTTTTATAAACTCTGTCTAGCCTTGCATATCTTTCTCGCTTCAACACAAACTTTAACAAAAGTGATTCATTCTCAACTAAGGAAATTCTTTTCATCTTGTTTTTTGCAAATGATCAGGAATTCATCATCAAGAGGTCAACTAGAATCGAATTGATGGCAATGCTTGGAGCATTTGGAGCTGTTGTCAGTGCTATTCAAATGTATCCTTGTTCATTTTGCGATGGACATATATTGCAAACTTTAAATAGCAAGCTTCCTCCTTACTTTGATGAAGCCTGATAAAATAATAGATAACTATTTACCACAAGGAATGTTTAAATAGCAAAAGATAGTAAATGAATTTCTCAAGTAATGAAGTGCAAAAACATATTAGACCTTTGATTAAACCAATCTTGTTCTCTTATTGGTTTGGAACATCGATTGTTTGTTTAATTTTTTTCCTCAATTATTCATAGAGCCATTCTCGAGCGGAATGAGCTTCAAAATGTCAATTGGACGGCAGGAGCAGTAAGTCTATTCTTTATGTTTGTGCAACCATACATGCATGCACTTAAAGCTTAATACACAACAAGAACTGCAGTTGTGAGCTAAAACAAAAAGATTATGCAATGACCATCAAGATAGACATGTCATAGTCCCTAAATTAATTTTCTGAATATGTAATTTCAGGTACTACCATTTCTTGGGTTTGCATTGGCAATGTTCTTATTTTATTCTACTGTCCCTATAATTCTCAAGGTAGGCTCGATATGCTAATGGATTTATGATTTGTTACTTATTGTTGAATAGATAGTTCAAGATGCAAAACTAAAAAGGTGTCTGTTTATCGAGCTCGTATTTGGATATAAAAACATCTGTTTGTTTCATCATCATTCAGATATGCGGAGCCACAATGCTCAACCTTTCACTACTGACCTCAGACATGTGGGCTGTTCTAATCCGAATCTGTGCCTACCACCAGAAGGTTAGTCACTTTGCCGCGGCAAAAGATTGAATCGTAAAAGCTAAAGGCTAGAGATAAATCTCTTTTGGTTCCTTGCAGGTGGACTGGATGTACTTCATAGCTTTTGCAGGTGTCACGATTGGACTCATGGTTTATTCGTGGTATTTCTTAGTCGTCATTGAGTTCTTCATCGCTCTGTCGTAGAAGATTGAATGAGCAACCTTTCTTGTCTATTTGTCCAGGAGCAGGGAGGATAAGAGTTCTGAGGTTGCAAAGGACAATGAGGCTGCTGGGGACTGTAATGTGAATCTGAACAACTGTTGAGGCTCTGCCAATCCACAAGCTTAATCTATCACGAGTTTGCTACCATAGATATCGAAGCAAATCCGCGGTGAATTGCTTATTCGATTAAACGATGCGCGGTTGTTTGAATGATTTTTTGATGGAACATACAAAAGCACAGCATGATCAGAACGCAAATCGTGATCAGTTGACTGTTTGTCTATTTTAAGTACCATCTTGTTCTTGTTCTTCTTGGTTGTCAAGCATAAATAATTCATTTAACTGAAAGTAAAAAAAAAAAGGATAGATATTGATCTTATGAATCTGATCATATTTTAATTTCTCATGATAAAGTTTTGCAAAGCCAACAAAAAAAAAAAAATCAGTCATTCAAAGCTTTAAATAAAAAATAACATCGACTACGGGTTCTATAAGTGTCCAATTTTAAATAAATTTTAGATGCTACTAATTTTTATTTATAATAAATTTTATTTTTTTTATCTATAGTATTGCTCCGTTGCATCGACTTTAAACAAGTTAAAATGCATATTTTACGAGATTTATTCAATATCGTTACAAATTAATATCATATTAATTAATTATATTATTTATATAATTGTTCATTTTTTATTCTCCCATGAAAGACGATATCCTAAGATGTTACCTCTAAGAATCAATTGAGTAAAATTTAGTCTAGATTATTAAGAAAAATTAATTTGTCACTAAAAATCAGTATTTTGAAAATCAACTTCTTAGTATTCATAAGTTGTATTTGGAGGCCGACGTGCTGACCCATATAATTAATGTACGTATATTTTGATTGATAAGTTTGGGATTGAAATGCTGCCTCATCTTTTTACATGTAATATTATTATCGGATAAAATCTTCATGATTTATCTCTTTGAAGAGAAGTGCTATTAAAGTGACGATTTTATCTTTTTATCACTATTTTAGAGTTATCTAATAGATAAATAATAATTAAATTATCATTGCTCTATCAAATATTTGTTTTATTTTTTAATAATCTAAATATTCTATTCTTCAAACTATTAATTTTGAAGGTGATGATCAATGAAAATTCAGAATAAATTAAGAAGTACTAGTAAAGATTTATCTAACGGGTGAAAAATCTTTAAGTGTATCCTAAGTTATATTTTCGAGTTATCAGATATATAAATCAGAGAGAAATTAAAGATTATTTATCTATAATAATTAAATTAACATTGATTTATCAAGAAAATCATTATTCTTTTAGTAATCTAGATATTTAATTTTTCAAATCGATTAATTTTTCATCCACCCTCAGGATAAATTAAAAAACGCTCATAAATACCTATTTAAGTTAAGAAAAATCTCTATAGTACGTTATAAATGAAATTTAACCTTTAAATACGTGATTAAGAACCTAAACCGTGAGGTAAAATGACCCTTTGACCTTAATTTTTTATGTTAGAGTCATCCAGACAATTAATTTGGAAAGGTTGATAGAGGGGAGAACGTAGAATTTTAATAATATATTCAGATAATAACTAGTAACGTATTTCTTTAGATTTTTGATAAATAACTATTTTTTAAAAATAAACTATAGAAAAAATGATATTAAATATGCAAATATAAAGCTATATTTATAGCTTATTTACTTAGAAAGACAGATTAAGAAGAGAGTCGAGAAAAATTTCACCTCTTACAAACTTTGGACCAGGCCGGGTTCCCATTTTGGCCCGGTCCATTCATCGGCCCTTTCGCTGACCCACTACGACATTGGTATTAGACGAAGCGGCCGGCGAAGAACCGAAACCATCGACCGGCTTTTGAGCTGCTTCTCATCCCGAGCCTCGTGGGATTCAGTTTCAATCAGGAGGGTCTGCGATCGGCGAGGGGAAGAGCACGGCGATGGAGTCGGTTGAGGTGCTGGTGGCGCACATCCAGGGCTTGTCCAGGAGTCCCGACGAGGTCTCGCACCTCCACTCCCTGCTCAAGCAGTCCGAGGACGCTCTCCGCTCCCATGCATCTCGACTCGCCCCCTTCCTCTCCCAGCTCGACCCATCCATCCACACCCTAGGCTACCTTTTCCTTCTGTGAGTGAACGCTGACCCTTTTTTGTCCTTCGCTTTATTTCCTCCGCTGAAACCTACGCTCTTGTTCTTCCGTCTCTAGCTTCTTTTTTTGTATGTTTTTTATTGATTTATTTTTTGTTTTTAATGCGTATGTTTAATCACTTGGTGATCAGGCAGAAAGTGCTCTTTTGATCACGCGCTGACAACCATTGTTGAGAAATTTATCCTCCTCCCATCATATTTTTACATAAGACTGTACCAAAAAAAGAGAGTCTGAGTGGCTTCAGAAAGTCCCGGAGTTGTGAGAATATGCTAAAAAAATGAAAGAACTGTGAGATCAAAATAGAGGTAGTGTGTTATGTTTAGAATCAGTTGTGTTACTTAAGTTCGTGAATTTAGAAACTGCTGTCACATTGTGGCTTTAAATTGATTAGTGCAAAGAGGATTGAAATTATTCTAATCTTCAGACATTATAGTTATCCAGTTTGACAACTATTTATGCAGTTCTGCCTACTGCCAATCAAATAAATTATATATGCGTAGGACATAAAATTCTAGCAAATATGTACCAATCAACCATTATTTAGTTCAGTTCATGTACCTCCACATGCATCTGAAGGGTTCTTCCTGAATCAACTGAATAAGTTATAAATAGAGTCAGTATTTTTTCTTTTACTGGTCATCCATTCATTATGTACCATATGAGCTGGAAATGAAATCAATTTTCTTTCAACTGTAGCATTGGGGTTATCCTTTATATCTTTTTGCTGATAAGTGTTAGATGTCCTTTTCTGAAATCATTTTATTGTTGAACTGCACTTAAGAGTGCCAATTTGTATTGAGACAATTTCTTCCTGTATAAGTTTGCCTGTTGTTACTCTCTCTTTACTTGTAAACATGGTTCATGCCTGATTTTAATGTGCTTGTCTTGAAGGGAAGCATATTCATCTGGGTCAATCTCAGGGGAGGAGGCTTCCGGTTTTCTTTTGACTGTAGTGGAATTTATCAACTCATGCTCGGCAGAACAGATACAGCTTGCACCAGAAAAATGTATGATTTTTGACCTGTAAATAAGAACTAGTTTCTATGTTATAAATCTTATTTGTCTGAGGTAAGAATTGTATTTTCTCTGCAGTCATTTCTGTTTGTAAGAGTTTCAAGGATCAGGTTATGCAGCTTGGGGTTCCCATGCAAGGAATAGCTCCCTTGTGGATGGCTGTCCGTAAACTCCAAACTTCCACAGAGCAATTAACTACCTTACACTCGGATTATCTTCTTCTGTGTCTTCTAGCTAAGTGCTATAAAGCGGGACTAAGCATTCTGGATGATGACATCTTTGAGGTTGATCACCCGAGAGATCATTTCCTCTATTGCTACTACGGGTTAGTCATTCGATATGGTTTCATTGGCTGTCATTATTTTGTTGAGAATTATATAATAAATATTGAAAGTTATACCCTCTTTATCCATCTTATATAACACAAAATAAATCATGATTTTGTTGATCTACAATCAAATTATCTGAAATTTACATATTAAAGGGAATATGACTGGAGGTTCACTTTCTGAAGCTATAGAATCAACTTAGAATGTTAGAATTCAAGGAGCAATGGAAGGCAATTTATAGGATGCCCTTGTTGTCTTATGTGGTAGCCCTCCACTATCTACACATTCTTTATATTACTATTGTAGCTTCACCTTCAAAATGTCACGATGTCATGTGGTATTTTGCTCACACAATAAGATCTGAGCAGCTGTAAAGATAGAGGATGAAGATCAAAGAACAGGTAGGAAAATGTGATCGGTATTCAAGAAATATGCTTGTTTTGGGAAAGTAGGTTCAGGGAATTGTTTAAGTATATGGAGTTGCACTCAGCCCTTTTTTTAAAACTCAATCAAGGCGTTGAACCTGTCAACCTGATGATTGCAGTTTTCTTGGTTCAAGAAATTTAAAATTCAATTCAGTCAGGATGCTGCAATTATTTAAACTGGACCTGGTTGGCCTCTAGTTAGACATGACACCTAATAGTTATGGGATAGTCTACAAGATAAAACTATTGGCTACTGATAATGGGAATACATTCTTGTTCATTTGATAAAAATTCATAATTCTTTTAGGATCAATAGCTAGATTAGTCATCTCAATAAAATAGCAAATTTCTTTTGTGGATTCACATGTTATCCAAAACTTAATCCCTAATATTTCCCATCACCTGCATAATGGTGGAAAATTGCCAATTTTCTAAGATTGGATGAAAAAGGTTGTGGTTGCATTAGGGGTGGACAACCAACATTAAAATTGTCTAAACTTGTCATAATTATTGTGTCATTTGCCACTTTTTAGTAAGTTTAGATCATCACTTTTTAGTGCCTCAGGGGGCGTTCACCACTTGGATACCTCAATATGCACGAAGTAGGCTTGGAGGCCTCCTAAAATAGGCCCATCATATCAATTCTTGGATTTGATGTAAAAATAAGCAAGAGTTATCTTATTATTATAGGCCAAGATGGGTAAAGAAACTAACCCATAACTATAGGATAAGGTTAGCAGATGACATTATTAGGAGTAAAATAAATATATATGCTTACAATAAATACAAGTTTTAAACTTTGTTATATAGGAAAATTAAAATAAAAAATGTATCATACCAAATAAATACTATAAGAGTAAGGTTTTCAAAAAGTTAAGAAATTTGGTGATAGAACTATTGTGCTATGGTTCACTTTAGGTAATGAGATTCCAAGTGTTAATGCTTATGCCCCTCAAGTAGGATTGAATGATCAAATAAAAATGAAGTTTCAGAGAATAAAGATGAATTGTTCATGGTATATTTATAATTGATAACAAGGATTAAGGTATTAAGATGTGTTGCTTGACATAGGTGGAATTTACCATTTTGCTCGTTGACTAATATTGAAACGTTTTGGCATCAACATTGGAGTAGCAACTTGCAGCATAAATAGAGAAGGTGAAAAGACAAAGAGGAATATCTTGGAGAGAGATGGGGAGGGGGCGAGTTCCATGTGTTCAACGAGGGCCGGCTAGTCAAGAGAGATGGTAAATATAATTTCTAACCTTTTAAAAATACTATATTCAAATTAAATATCATTGAGTCTATCTTATACATAAATTCATGTCAAATCTTAATCTTAATCTTAATCACCATGTCTACGATGGGCTCTACCAAACCTAATTGACTTTCAGTTGAGCCTAGTTTACAATATTGGTTTGGTTTAGTTTAATTAGTTATTTATTTATTTATTTTAAATTAAAACTGGTCTAACTTTTGAGAGATAGTGTGAACAAGCGATAGAAAAATTAGGGTTGAATGGAATCGTGTTGAGCCTCTCTTCTCTTCCTTTGGTTCGAATGTCAAGGAACAATTATTTTTTGATATGGCGCTTTAATTACATAAAATTTATTTATTTAAGTTAAAAATAAATTATTTTTAATTCATTTATTGGAATATTATTGAAAATACATGATGGTTGCAATATGTGTGCAATGTCTATTTTTTTTTTAAAAAAAAAAACTCTATCCAATCTAATTTGAAGGGATTTTTTTAATTTAAATTTAATTTTATTGAAAAAATAAAAAATCCAGAATTTTTTAAAATTTTAATTAGACAAATCTTCAAGTTTTAATTTTTTTAAAAAGATTTTATACTTATAAAATTTAATAAATTTAATTACAAAATTGAAGATTTAATTTAGACCTAAAATAAAATATTTTTATGTCTCAAAATTTGAAAAATTTCGGATTTCTTTATTTTTTAAAAACTTTAGTAATTTCAGTCATGTATTTGAATTATTTCACTAAATCCAAGAGTTTTATTTAGGTCTATGAAATAAAATACAAAAAACGATGTTTAATGAGATTTGTCAGTTGTGCCAAATGTGCTCAGCACTAACTTAGGTGGAGGAGAAGCAAGCAAGATAGAGGAAGAGGAGAACGAAGAATAGGAATAGAGGAGAACTAGGCGAATGAGGCAGAGAAGAGGAGAATTGAGGTACATAAATGAAGGAAGAGGATAACGAGGTGGTGGAAGAGGAGTTAGTCATGTACTACAAAGAATCTTTGCCGCATTGAGAATACTTCATTGTACAACTTGTTTTGTCAGGGTACCAATCTCGGACCACATTACAAAAGTTGACTAACCTCATACTTCTAGCAGAATCATTGCTGACCTCATACCACATCACAAAAGCTTGATTGACCTCAGAGGAAGCTTCTAAGTGCATTGGATGTAATGTTCCTATGACTCTAGTCGTTCTGTGTGTTAATTTGCCTGCGGAACAAGATGTTTTGCCAGTTCCTATAACTGCATTCATTTAGTGAGATTCTAATCCATGGTGATGACTTTATAATGGTGGATTTATGAATTAGATATGGTGAGGTGGGAGCAAAATAAGGATCTCAGGGACAAACACACATATAGTGACTAGTGAGGGTCAAAAGCCAAGAAGTGACTATACCAAACATTCTTCTTGAGGCTAATTTGATCTCTTCACTTTAGTGGAAAGGAAAAAAGAAGATTTTTTACTTTCCTTAAAAAAAATCCTATTCTCTAGATCTCCATGGAATTATGTAAAAAAAAAAGGCTTGAATTGTACACTACATATGTCACTTTAAAATGAAAGGACTGGTCTCATAGTTCTTGGTGTGTGAAGTGGTGCTTCTTTTTCTAGGTTGTACCTAGACTGAAAGGAGTTGTCTTTGAGGTGGGGGTGGTGGGAGCAATATGAGGATTTGGGACAAGTGCATGAGATTTTTTCCACCAATAATTTTATTCTTGTTTAGTCAGAACTTAGGGCTGTGGTTGCTGCCACCGTAACCTTTTCCCTTCAACCTATAACTTTCCTCAATAGAACTAATCAAATCCTGTTAATTAACTTGAATGATGCTAACTAAAGTTTAGATTCCATCTGAAGTTTTTAGAAAGCCTATTGAGGCGTTATATGGCTGAACATGTCACCTATAGCATGTGGCCTAACCACTAGATAACACATGTTTTTTCCAGATTCATATACAGTCAGTATTTTTTTTTTAAAAAAATATTGATTATATTGAAATATTGTACAATTTAAAAAAATGTATAAATTTGCCTCTATGATATATCAAATTAATCAACCTAATCAATCATTGTAAAGAATATTTACAGCTATCTCTTTATAATTAAATTCATCGCCTTGAGTAATCCAATCTCTTTTAAGATATTTTGTATATAAGAATCTGAGCAATACAAATGTGACATACAACACAACATATAATAAATTAGGCTAATCAGCCATCACAGTTTAACAAAAAGAGTCACTATTCACATAACAAAATAATTATTTATTGAGCTAAGCAATGCATATGAATTCCTTCTTTTTTTTTGTTTATTTGGCAAAATTAGTTTAATCTAATCAATATGAACATTACTTGGAGTTTAGTAAGCTAGGATTTGTATAGCCTGTATGACTTTTTTGTGGGTTCTTGATGTGTAAGCTATGTGGCTGCCTTAGCGGCTTAGGAGGAGGCCTTTTAAAATAAATGATTCCACTGCATTGCTGCAGGCGGTTGCATATATATGCTGATTCTGTCTTCTCTTTTTTCTGGTTGGATTTTTTGACATGTTATACTCAAGTTATGATTATTGAAATTTATTGCAACAGGGGAATGATAAACATTGGATTAAAGCGTTTTGAGAAAGCATTAGCGTGTCTTCATAATGTGCGTAAATGGTATAAGCAATCTGATATCTAACTGATTAAATAATTTATGGAGCAATGGGCATATTTGTCAGGTTGTTACTGCACCGATGACTACTCTAAATGCAATATGTGTTGAAGCATACAAAAAGTATATTTTGGTTTCACTCATCCTGAATGGACAGGTATGCTCTGTATTTTCTTTTTTTAGCCCCTTACTATGTTTTCTTGAATTATAATGCGCATCTGGCCCAATGAACCTTTGTGAAGTATGTAAGATTGTGGTAGATTACAAAACAATTTTTAAATCCTTAGCAAACATCTAGCATTTTGCTTAAATCTTGAGCAATAGATTGATTACTGGAACAAAAAGTGCTTTATATAGGATTCAGAAGAATGACTCTTGAAACCTCTTGCATTATTTGTTGAATGCTTGCTAGTATAGGTTGTTCGTTTTTCTGTAGTCATACATCTTTCCTTAATACCATAAGAAATGACATAGTTAATTCTTATTTAGCTTCTATGCAAAGTTTTTAGTATGCTCATTTTAAATTGAGTTCAAAATTGGGCAGGTTCCATCATTCCCAAAGTATACTTCTTCAGCCGCTCACAGGAATCTGAAGAATTATACTCAGGTTTGCATCAACTTCATAAGCTATAATGAAACGAAACTACATTTCTTCTGTATTATTTCCTAAAGCTTGTATGTGCAGTAGCAACCATTTGCATCACTATTGTTGAGGACAGTATTGTTCTATATCGTTGTCCTTTTTCTACAGTAGTTATCTCATGAAAACTTAATTCATTTTCTGCATAATACAACCTTTAGTTAGTCTCTTTCAATTATAACTCCTTGTCACAAGTTGGAATCTTTGGCCACTTTTGCTTGTGTGGATCAAGATGCAAAGGAAAGAAAAAGGAGAGAAGAAAAGAGGGTTGCTGTGTATTTGTGGAGATGAAGTTTGATGGAGATGAAGAGGCAATAGAAGGCAAGGGGTGAATACATTTGCTAAGTAGTGGAAGCTCAAAGAAAGGAGGTCCTACTTGGCTGGCTACAATTGCAAGTGAGGCTCTGGTGCTTGTGGTAGCAAGGTGAATACGTGATCATTGAGTTTGTGGTGAATCTCAGGCTATGACAAGACTAAGCAATGACAGTCTCTCTTTCTCCTAGATAAGTGCTTTAAGAATTATGTTGGGATCAGTGGGAAGTCTAGATCGGTTGAGTTTTTCAGTTATCCTAATTTCATCAAATTTTAACCAAATTATGTCCAGTTTCTCAATTTGACCAAATTCAATTGATTCCATTAATTTCATAATAAAGTCAAACTATTTCTTTGAATCTCTAAGCTTTCCCTACATAGTTGATCATTGCAAGATGTTGATTTATCAGAATCAGATCAACCTTTGCCGATGCTAATTTAATTCAAGCGATCCATATCAGTATCAATGGATTTTCCAACCATGGAAGATCTTGGTTGTGTGAGTCAGAGTGGGTGTGTTTGCAACAAGCACCTGCGCCTCACTTGCAATTGCAGCCGGCTCATGTAGAATCTCCTTCTTTGAGTTCAACATCTTAGCAAAATGCATTTTCTCCTAGCCTTCTGTTGCAAATTCCTTTGAGTCTCTTTACTACATGATAAATCTTGCCTTTTTTTCAGATCCATGACCTACGTATGAACAAAAAAACCTCACACACACTCCACTTTAATTATTTATTGGTGGCATTCTCATTCATTTTTTTAAAAAAAGATACATGTAAATGGTGCATTCCATCCTTTTGAGTGTGCATACTTGAGTGGAGGAAGAGGAAAGAAAGGAAGAAAACTAGGGAGGAGGGAGGGGAAGGGAGAGGAGAGAACTTTTTCTTGTTTTGTCCTTGAAAATAGAGGAAAGAAGAGACAATGCCAAATTAGATCTTTAATTTTGTTGTTCTTAAGAGCTATGTGGTTAAAGTAGTCCTTTCTCATCTAGTTGGAACCAAAACTAAGAAAGGCAGGCAAAATTATTCTCTTCTTCCTCCTTCCTTTTTCTTGGTTCCAAAATAGGCAAGGGATTCTTACTCCTTTCCTCTGTTTTTTCTCTCTTGCTTGTGCTTCAACCCTCGCATATAGACGTGCCCTTGAAGTTTTATTGGGGACTCAATGCTAGAAGAGGCTATTGCCTTTGAAAGTGGAACGAAGAAAGATTTAGTGCATATTTTATTTAAAAATTACAATAGGAAAAAAAAGGAATATTGAAAGTACAATCACCTAATTGGTCCATTAAAACCTAAACCTTGTGGCAATTTCAATAACCGACTAGGTTCACATAATCCTTGTACAATCACCTCTTTAGAAAATTAGTTTTTTTTAACAAAAAAATTATCAATTACTTTTAGTTTTGGTATTTGATTAGTTTTTCTCTATAAAACCCTATATATATAATTCTACTACCGAGTATAACTAAATGCTTAATGAGCTTAGACTCATGAGAACTAACATGAACAATGGAGAGAAAGACATAAAGAATATGTTGCTAAGTGGATACAAGAACAAAAACCAAACCTTTAACCTACTATGTGGGGTCGATATTCTCCTATGTCATTGGACTCGATCCTCTATTATATCATCATTTATATTTAAATAAATTTTATCCTACTTCATCATTGCTAACCAAGTCTTCTTAGATTTCCCTTTTCCTCTATTAATGTGCGTATTTGTCATGGCCTCACGTTGCATAACTAGACATTTATTGAACCCCTAAGTACATGTTTATACAATCTTAAATGTGTCTTTCAGAATTTTTCTAGAAATAGGGCAACCTCAACTTGTTTTAATGTTGATAAGTATATTTTCTATATAGTTGGCAAAATGTGGATTAACTTAACAAGTAAGAAAGTCATAAAGAATATATCCATAAATGAGCAAAAGAAAAATGTTTCTTATATATTTGGAATAATTGTGTGGTACACAATTTATATCATAAAATACGTTACAATTCAAATGTAAAATGATAGTGCTATTGTATGCGAACTAGAAAGAAAAAGAATATTCAATTCAATAGGATTTCATATTAATCTTATTTTATATGATTTAAAACTAAAAAACTACTCAAAAGTTTAGTCTAATCAACTAAATATATATCTAACTCGTTAATAAATTAGATTAAACCTAATATATTGGAAATTAAGCTAGAAGAAGAAAAAATGATGAATCTTATATTATATGATAAGTATAAAGGTCGAACAAAGTGGAACCTCGAAGTAAACAATAGCAAAATAGAAAAAAAAAATCTTGTCATGCGGAGTTAGAAAGTCAAAGATAGCCAAGGTTATCAGGATTGAAATCCTGTCAAAGACAGAACGAGAAGAGGTCTCTAGGTCTTAAAATTTAATTAAAATATTTTAGGTACCCTTGTTCCCTAGCTTTATGAATGCTATTATTTGCCTTTTGCTTAGTTTGGCATAGTAAAGGATACATCTCCTACTGCAATATAGTATATGAGAGATGATGTAGATATTAGTTATAAGAACCTTAAAACCAAATCCTCTTATATGAGAACCCACTTAGGCTCATGAGAACTAACTTTAAAAATTAAGAAAGTCACAAAGAATATGCTTATAAATTGACAAAAGAAAAATATTTCCTATACATATATCATCAATCTGTTATAATATTATCCTAGCTTGCATCATTGTCCATAACACAATCTATCATCTTATGTCTAGAGGAAAATCATGCCTTTTTTTTTATGAATACCATGTTGATTAGGATATCGCATGTTAGACCCTATTAAAGTTGGTAAAGTTTGGGGTGTCAATTCGGATGGGTTGGGTGAGTTCGAGTTAGGTTGAAGCAAAGATTTTACAAAAAAAAAAAATCCCAATCCGATCTGAACCCGAAACACAACTTGAAAACCCTAAACCCGAATAACCCGATTAAAAAAGACTTCTTTTTTTTTTTTGCTATTTTTCCTATAATTCTTCACTTTTATCAAATGCTTCATGATTATCATACTAACTTTGATATTGATATATATGATTTTCAAAATAAAATTTAATTTAATCTAAAAAAAAACCACTAAACTCTAAATTCAGGTCAACCCGAATCCAACTCGAAACTAACACAACTCAAAAACCCTCCAACTCGAACTTAACCCAAAAACCTCCAACCCAAAACCGATATTTTTGGGTCGATTTGGCCAGGTTGGCGGATCGGGTTTATTTTTGACACCCCTAGATAAAGTTGATTAGTTAACTATTTATTGCTAAATCTGATATTATTTTTATTTTGCTCTCATACCATTTTAAGATGATTCCTAACCACTTATCCCAAAAGCTCGGGATATTAGAAAAGAGTCCAATTTATATATTTATATTATTAATGGATCCAAGGAACTTATTTTTAGTGACTAATCAAATCCAAGTCATTCTTTAATTGGATACATGACCAAGAAGATTATTCTATTTATCTATTATGACATCACCAACCACCAACACAAATATGTTTGTCTAAAACAATAATTACTGAGTCACTAATATTTTTGATAAAGTGTTCAAATAAAATTAGAATGAATTAGATAAGAAACTATTAAATTTTGGTCGAATATGAGTGTAGAGTTATAGAGGAATAATCTAAGATTGATACCAATTTTAAAATTTGCATAAGCATTAAAACACTATGGGCCCTTATTTAATTGATCAATGAACTTATATTAAAAAGTTATAGCGATGTTGCACTATTTTTCATTTGCTTCTATTGAGGAAGCTAAGAATGAAACTTTTGAACGATTATATAAAAAATTGGATACAAAAGGAGAGAGGGACATTTATAAAATAGTTCAAGAGAGAGACAGGAAGACAAGAGATTTTATCCAAATAAAATGTATTAAAGATGAATGTAACAGGGTACTAGTAAATAATGGTGAAATAAAAGAGCGATGGAAGAGGTATTTTTATCAACTTTTTAATGAAGGTTTAAGTGACCAACTTACCAAATGTAATTTAAGTAGGTCAAATGAGTATAGAAATTTAATTTTTTTCATTGAATTCAAACTTCAGAAGTAGAGCAGTTAATTTGGGTTAGGCCCGTTGGGTTGGTCAACCCCGCTAAATAATTTAAGCGGGTTGCGTTGGAATTTTATTAGCCCAAGCCTGTCGCAGGACGACCCGCCTAGGCCCTCGGCCCACGCCGGTTGGCTCACGACGGGCTTGGGTTAGCCTACGGATTGAGAAATAAGAACACTTAATGGACGATTCTAGGGATGACAATTTCACCCGAACCTGATGGAGGATCCGATATCCGACCTGAATGGAGAAGGGTATGAAAGGACTATCAATACCTGATACCTGACCCGAATACCCGATTAGATAATATATATATATATATATATATAGATAGATATTAAAGAAAGTTTTCTTTTTCCAAAATCAACTTACTATTTTTGTTGATATTAAGAGGAGGCTATATAGATCTTTAATCTATTTTTTTTAATTTTCATATATATATATATATATATATATATATATATATATATATATATATATATATATATTTTAATAGGTTGTTAATTTAATATATTTTTGTTGAATGATAATAGTTGGATGAAAGAAGAAAAATTATAAGATAGAAGATATCCGATTCTTTGAACGGTATGGGTATACCCATCGAGATCCTATACCCGATGGGTATGGGGACGGAGGATATTGAATCCGACCCGAACCCGACCCATTGTCATCCCTAGACGATTCCACCATCGATCCACTTTTGGTGAACATCTCTAGCAAGGATACATGGCAACTTGGCAAGTGAGTTTCAAGATCAACAAAGCAAAACAATAAGGAATAGATGGAAATGCTACAATCACTCAAGGCATTAAATCCGACCCGAACCCGACCCATTGCCATCCCTAGACGATTCCACCATCGATCCACTTTTGGTGAACATCTCTAGCAAGGATACATGGCAACTTGGCAAGTGAGTTTCAAGATCAACAAAGCAAAACAATAAGGAATAGATGGAAATGCTACAATCACTCAAGGCATTTGAATAAGTCTGTTAATCCTTCATGTGCGTCTTTATTTTCAAGGGCCAAAACAAAATCTAGAAAGCTTTCGAAGTCCATCTCATGAGTATTACCCCCTCCAGCTTTACTTCAGCGTACATGCTCATCAAAGACTTTGTACATAAGCAAACAAAGAAGAGACTTCAGGTTGTGCATGCTGTTATGATACATTTCCTATTGAATAGAATTTTTTTATCATGGCATTCTAGGTTCTTAAAAGCAGTGAGTGTTTTTAAAACATAAAAAATGATAGCGTCCTATGCTGCACAGAAGTTCCTATTGTATGGAATTATTAATCTAGCTAAAGAACAACATAGTGGTAGCATTAGGTGTCATGAAGGAAGTTCACATGAAAAATGGGCCGACTTGTGGGTTCTCTACTCGTTTTTATTTTTTAAAATTTTTAATGGGCCCGTGGGTTGGTCTGCCTAACCCGTCTTGGATTGGATTGGATGGGATTGGGTTGGTGATTTTTCAATCCGTCGAGATGACAGGTTGGCTCGCCTCGTCTCGCTAAATGGCTAGCCCACCATGAGCCGACCTGCCCCGCCACGGATTGACTCGTCTAACAGCTCTATTCAGAAGTAGAACCAGTTTTAAATGGGATGCACAATGGAAAGACTGTTAGACTGATATTCCGATAGAGGTATAAAAGTGCCTAAGGAAAGGTATTGAATGACTTACAAAATTATTTAATATGATATTGAAAACGAAAAAAATGTTTGATCAATAGAGTGTTAGTACTCTAGTTCCCTTATATAAGAATAAGAGAGACGTATAAAATTATATAGGGCTATTAAACTAATGAGCTATACTATGAAATATTGGGAAAAAAGTAATAGAAAAAAATTTAAAAAGACCACGGTACTGAAAATCAATTTAGGTTCATACTTGGAAGGTCGATAATAGAATCTATACATATTCTTAGACAACTAATTGAAAAATATCTAGAGCAAAAATAAGATCTACACTATTCACTTAGAAAAAGCCTATGATAGAGTCCTAACAGAAATTATATGGAAAATTCTAGAAAAGAGAGGTGTTAGCGTAATATATACTAAAGTAATTAAGGATATGTACGAGTATATAACGACCAGAGTAAGACTTCATGTCGAGTAAATGTAGCATTTCCAATAAAGATAGGGTTACATCAAGGATTAACTCTAAGTCCCTATCTTTTTATACTAATTATGGATAAACTCACTACACACATTCAAGACAGTACCGTGGTGCATGTTGTTTGCAGATGATATTGTTTTGGTAGATGAAACACATGAAAGAGTAAATGTTAAACTAGAATCTTGGCGGGAAATACTAGAAGGGAATGTTTTAGGCTTAGTAGAATAAAGACAAAATATATAAAATTTAAGTTTAGCAATATTAGACATAATGTGATAATTGTTACGATAGGAGATGATGAGTTGTTTGGAACCAAGATCTTTAAATATTTAGGATTATTTTTACAAAATGATGGAGGGATTGAGAGAGATATTTTACATAGAATACAAGCAGGATAGTTGTAATGGAGGAGAGCGTCGGGTGTCTTATGTGACCGTAAAGTGTCTCTAAAACTTAAAGGAAAGTTTTACAAAACCACAGTTAGACCTGCTATGTTATATGGAGTTGGATGTTGGACTATGACTCGAGCACATGAGCAAAAGATGAGAGTTGTAGAGATGAGGATATTAAGATGGATGTGTGGGCATACGAAGATGGACAAAATAAGAAATGAGAGCATTCGAGAGAAAGTCGAAGTTACATCTATTGAGGGAAAACTCCGAGAGGCATGTTTAAGATGGTACGAGCATGTACTTAGACGACCAATAAATGCTCCAATTATGTGGCATAAAACTATAACAAACACGCATATCAAACTAAGAAGAGGAAGACCAAAAAAGACTTGGTTAGTAATAATAAAATAAGATAAAATTTATTTAAAGTATAGATGATGATATAGTAGGAGATGGAGTTCAATGGTGTAAAAGGATCCATATATCCGACCCCACCTAGTGAATAAGGCTTGGTTGTTGTTGTTGTTGTAACATATTGCCACAAGGTGTGAATACAACCTTAACTACAACAAATTTTATCATAAGGAGAGAATGAATATTAAAGCACAGAATCCATCAAACCCAAAACATAAACCCAAGTTACAAAGAAGGATAGGATCCAAATATAACATCAACTTTACTACCACATAAGGGACAGGAGAGCAGGAGGAAGGGGGAGATGAACAGAGGAGGGGGGAGTGTGATCCACCCAATTTGTTTAAGGAAAGAGGACAAGCAAAAAGAATGGAAGAATCAAACTGACAATATTAAGTATCTTCCTCACTTTCCTTGCACTCATATATTAGTGTGCATTGATCAACACCCTCCCTTCCTTAATTCCTGTTTTAGCCCCTTCTCGACCTTGCTTGAAAGCATTTGTTGATCTGCCCTGCTTGCGCTTGTGCCTCATTGGCCTCGTTGAAGTCTGTGACTTACCTAAGAACCTTGTCAACATTGTTCTAAGTTCTTGTTGACCTCCACTACTGTGCCTTAGCCATCGTCAATCTCCCTCATTGTGGCACCTAAGCCTTTGTCGAACTCCCTTGTCAATACTTGCAGAATAATGAAAATTATGAAATTACTTGTCTTCCTTACTCACCTTTCCCGTACATGTCACTTGCAGGTCGCCAACTACCCTCCCTCCCATGCCCGTCGCTCAAGCTCACATCTACCTCGCACGAATCCTTGTCAACCTCATCCATATGCACTTGAGCCCTTATCAACCTTGCATGAGTGCTTGTCACTCTCCTATGCTCGCTCTGAAGCTCCCATCAACCTCGTCTCACACTCATCGACCTTGCTTGAGCCCTTCTCGACCTTGCTTGAAAGCATTTGTTGATCTGCCTTGCTTGCGCTTGTGCCTCATTGGCCTCGTTGAAGTCCGTGACTTTCCTAAGAACCTTGTCAACATTGTTCTAAGTTCTTGTTGACCTCCACTATTGTGCCTTAGCCATCGTCAATCTCCCTCATCGTGGCACATAAGCCTTTGTCGAACTCCCTTGTCAATACTTGTAGAATAATGAAAATTATGAAATTACTTGTCTTCCTTACTCACCTTTCCCGTACATGTCACTTGCAGGTTGCCAACTACCCTCCGTCCCATGCCCGTTGCTCAAGCTCACATCTACCTCGCACGAATCCTTGTCAACCTCATCCATATGCGCTTGAGCCCTTATCAACCTTGCATCAGCCCTTGTCAATCTCCTATGCTCGCTCCGAAGCTCCCATCAACCTTGTCTCACACTCATGCCATCACGGATCTCATGCAAGCTCACATATCCTGGAAATTGTTTTCCTAGAAGTATGAATGGCACTGTTATATTTTAGCAGGGTAAATAGAGGAGACAAACTTCAACTTAGTGATCTCCTCTTTTAGGAGACGAAACACAACCTTTTTATACAGCCAAACCTTAATAGAGTTCAAAATTTGACTTTTAATGTCTCGTAGTTTGTTTTCTTGTCTATTGATGTCCATTAGACAGATAGTTCTATTGAGCATATATTAGAGACATGTTGATATATTGATTATTATAAACTACATGTTAATGCAGTAGACTATACTATTGCATTCATAAAACCAAGTAATCACATAAAAACTCTGATGTTTGTTGTCTTCTTTATTAAGTCAGATTAACTGAAAATAAAAACTGGTTTTAATGCTTATTTATTAAACCTACCAATTACTTTTAAACAATAGTTTAATTTTCGACATGGAAAATATGCTATCTTATGGGGAGAAATTTTGAAACATATTTTACACTCCGTCTTTGCATGTTGACTTGTACTAAATGTAAGCCCATGTATTCCCATTATGCTGTTTATTAATACATGGACTTGCAATTGTTGATGCTGATAAAATGGCTCTTAGGAAGCTGTTTATTGCACTCTTGGATTTAATTTGTAAAAGTTTGGTCGAATCTCAGCAATTGTGAATTTATTTTGCAGCCTTACGTTGATCTTGCTAATTTCTATGCCAGTGGGAAATTTTCCGAATTAGAGGCCTGCATCCAAACGAACCAGGAGAAATTTCTATCTGTAAGTTATTTAAGTATTTCTGTTATGTTTGAAACTGATAATTTTATATTCCCGTCTAACTCAGGCTTGTTTATATATAGTTATGCACATATTTCAAACTTTATTTGTTTGTTCATTTTCTATTGGCATGAAATAAATTAATTCCATTTACACTAGTAATGGTTGATAACAAGGTAATAATTAAAAGTTATTTTACAATATGTTTAAACTAATATCTTATTTTTCAGGACAGCAATCTTGGTTTAGTAAAACAAGTATTATCTTCCCTGTACAAGCGCAACATCCAGAGACTGACACAAACTTACTTGACCTTGTCACTCCAAGATATAGCAAATGTTGCTCAATTGAACAACCCTAAAGAAGCTGAGATGCACGTACTCCAGATGGTAAGTTTGGGCATAGTTGTTCCTATCATAAGTTGATGTGTCAGTTACCAGTTAATAATGACAAAACTTTGCATAATGATGTCAGATCCAGGATGGAGAGATATTTGCTACTATTAACCAAAAGGATGGAATGGTGAGCTTTCATGAGGATCCTGAGCAATACAAAAGTTGCAGAATGACAGAGCACATTGATTTTTCAATCCAAAGGTATAGTTTCGTGAACTTCTATCATATTTGACTTGTTTCAATTTCGAAATTTAATTTAATAAAAACTCATTTATATAATAAAATTAATAAACTCGGACACCTCATATATATGAATGGTTCATATTTGAGTGGTTTTCAACACCCAACCATGGCGGTTCACTTTCTTCGCTTTCCTCCACCGCCGTTCGATGTCTCCCGTGCAATCATCACGTCCTCTCCTTTTCGCGCCATCATTGTTCTTTCCGCCTATCCTCAGTTGGGCCTCCAACTCCAACTCTGCGTGCCTGCCTATAAAAGCTCTCGCTCTCCAACGGTGCGACAAAGATCCGATTTTTTTTTTTTTTTAATTCGCGCGAGGAGGAGACGACGGCGGTGGGTGGGTCGAAAAGGAAGGAAAATGGCGCCGCTTTTTCTCTCCGAGGCCTGCCGCAACTCGATTCGCGAGGTGTGGAACAGGGTGTGGACGAGGCAGGCTCTCATGGGATTGTTGCTGGGGCAATTCGTCTCGCTTCTCATCACCTCCACCGGATTCTCCTCGTCCGAGCTCGCCAGACGAGGTTTGCTCTCTTTTCTTGCTTCTTTTAAGTTGGTGCTACGGCGATTAACGTTGAATAGATGAAAAAGGTGCGATTTTTATTTGGGTGAGGGGGTGGAGGGCGGTGTCTTACCCTGGTGGATAATCTGGTTTTTGAATTATTTTCTTGGAATGATTGTAGGAGTGAACGCTCCCACGTCGCAGTCGTTCTTGAATTATCTTCTCCTTGCTATAGTTTACGGTTCTATTGTCATCTACAAGAGGAGACCGCTCCAGGTGCTGTGATAGCTCCTTGCCCTTGCATTTTTTTTTTCTGGTTTATTTGATATGTCCAGAACACAGTTTAGTTTTCCTTTCAGATTGTTAGGGATTTGTCTTCTCTATATGGACTGAATTGAAGTTAGGTCAAAATTTGTCTGCCACTCTATTACTTAACCAGAGTTGAAAAGAAAAAAAAAAAGGAATTTGCAGCAGTCCAAATCTCGACAGAGACGGAGCACATTGACTGGCTTTCTCAATACATAACTAACTTTTTCAGAATTATTCTCCTCTCAATTATATATGTGTATTATCCAATCATCTTAGAGCAATAAAGAATGACTTTATACTGTGTCTTTATAGCAAGAATATTTCCTCAGAACAGTTTTTTTTTCTTCCTCAGAAAAAGTTGTTGCTAGTTAATACTTTACTATTTTTTGACACTTGCTGTAATTATGATAGATTGTTCGATTAATCTTTCTTCTATTTATAGATAAGGATTGATTCAAACTTGCTTTTCTTTTGCACAGATAAGTTGGTACTATTATCTGATGCTTGCTATTGTCGATGTGGAAGCCAATTTCATTGGTCAGTACTTCTTTGTGATATTTACACTATGCAACCATAGGATGTCTAATAACGTGTCCTTTTGAAGATGATAGTGCTTGAACACAATTTATGAATTCATTAGTTATATTTCTATAACAATCAAGAATCGATATATGTGCTGCAATAAGGTCGAAAATTAGTTTCTACTTCTTGTAATATTATTGAATCAATGATAAATCATGCTTGCAAGCTCCCACCAACTAATACCCAAACTGAATTTAGTAGAATATCCATCAATGAATTTGATCATTGAGTTCTGCATCTCCAAGTTCCAATATAGCCAAAGATGCATTAGGCTTATCATTATACTTGAAAATTTGAACTTGATGAGACAAAACATTTGGTACTAGTTAATGTTTACAAGTACTTATATGGTTTGATATATCATCAGAACAATGAAGTAGATGAACAGAGAATAAATAAATGAGTAGAAGAATTAAAATCAGTGACCTGGATTCAAAGTTTTTAATTATATCCTTCTCAATGACCTTGGCATCTCTGGATTTCATTATCTCCATATTGTAATGATCTATATTTTTGCTCTTAATCATCAAGAATATGCTGCTATCATTTAACTAGCACACTTCTGTTATGCCAAAGAAACACCTATTATTGTCCAATCATATTCCTTTCTAACGGCAATATTAACAATTTTCTTTAGCTAGTAAGGAAATTGAGAGAATTTTACTGGATTATTGTGGTTGAACTTTTCTTTTTCTAATTTTACATGTCAGTCCAGGTTGTGTAGTTGCACATACCTGAATCTATATTGATACGGTGAATACGGTAGGGCCCCTGAAATTGGGTTCAAAATCAAGAAGACCGGATGATGTCGCTATCAAAGTTAAGGAGAGTCAACACATGGGGCAGGTACGGTCACACGGTTCCGCCGAGTAGTCCAGCCGACCGGGCATTTGGTTTGGTCGGATACCGAGTCCCCCAACCCGATGAAGTCCCAGGCCGGTTCGACCGGGCCCCATGCCCGAGCGAACCTCTAGTCGGCCGAACTCCTTGTCCAGTCAGAGCGGATACCAAGTTTTCAAGAGGCCAAGTCCTCGAGATGTTCAACGCTCTTTAGCCAACAAGACTCCCTGTCCAAGCGGACCTTAGGTCGACCAAACTCCCTGTCCGAGTGGATGTCTAGCCTTTAAGAGGCCAAGTCTTCAAACGGGTCAGTGGTGTTTAGTGGACCAAACTCCTCGTCCGGGCGGATTAGGCTCGATCGGACATTATAAGAGACTCGACTAGCCTATCACCAAAAGCGTATTAATGACCCATCAGCCCAACAACCCAACATTTTTTTTGACGTTTTGTGTAACCGTTGTCAAATAATAAAGGAATATCCCTTGTGCATGCTATACGGCGAAAGCTTCTACCCTGCAATACACAAAAATGATGGGTTTATTTTAGGAAAGTTGTCAGAATATCAAAATAGTCGGTTCTTTTTTGGAAATGCATTGATATCCGTGCATAGAGGAAAATTAGCAATATAAGAGGTCTCCTCCTAAAGGCGTAGGTACTCGCTCACCCACACACATCCATATTACTGTTCTGCTATTCATCTTCTTCTCAATTTCGCTCGACTATTGTTCTAACTTGAGCATATGAGTGCCTGCATCGGGACCCCTCCCTGTCTCGGTGACCAACACTTTTTTTTCTCGGTTCCTGTTTTGCTATGCAGGTTCATCCACATCATCAAGGTCTTCGCCTCCTCGCAGAGCCACCTAACTAGCACGTCATCTTCCCCGCTTTCAAATATGAACAAATTTGGCGTCGTCTGTGGGAACTTTGCCTGAATCTAAAACTCGAAGATGGAAGAAGCTGGACAGTTCGCACTCGTTACTTTGTTGTAGAGGACCTGGAGTTACGCGTGGTTGTTCAAGCTAAAAAATTGGTGCAATAGCAACAGGCAGTCGTCGGGTTTCCCCTGTCGTACGACCTAGTATTCTCGGGGACAGGACCTCACACTGAGCAGAGGGCTAGGGCGGAAGGACCAATGTTGTTTCCCCTAGCCCCTCATCTAACCAGTTATGACCAGGTTCTTGTACAGTCGACTGCCTTCCCTCCCGTGCCTCCATCACCGATCACATACCACTGAGCGCTGTTCCGCATGCCCTTCGAAGATTTGGGCTGAGCGGAGAGGCCCCAACGGTCATCCTCTGGAAATGCCCCTGCTCGAGACATTCATACGGGGAAAGCTCCGACGGCCAATAGCTCCCTTGAGCGGATTAGTATGTCGTTCTCTTTGGAAGTATTGGAGGATAAGCTGCCGAGCTACTTCTGACCCTTAGCAATCGGAGAATACGGAGGGAACACCGACCCGGAAGACCACTTGCTTAAGTTTGAGAATTCAACCATTCTACACCAATACACGGATGGTGTTAAGTGTCGAG
Source organism: Zingiber officinale (assembly GCF_018446385.1). Classification (NCBI taxonomy): domain Eukaryota; kingdom Viridiplantae; phylum Streptophyta; class Magnoliopsida; order Zingiberales; family Zingiberaceae; genus Zingiber; species Zingiber officinale. Next base: position 123,346,744 of record NC_055989.1, read on the forward strand.
TGTTCCTGACCACACTCTCTGATCTGGCACAGAGATGGTTTAACCAGTTGTCAATCGGTTCCATCTACTGCGTCAGGGATTTCTGCAAGGCGTTTCTCCACTACTTCGCTAGTAGTCAGAGATATAAGATATTACCAGGCCCCACTCAATCTGTTTGCCCTTCGGCAAAGGTCAAAGGAAATGTTGAAGGAATATATCCGGCATTTTAATCAAGTTGCCTTAGTTGTCCCCTTTACAACTATAGAAATATCGGTGAGCGCTTTCTCGCATGGCCTATCTAATGGAGATTTATTCTGATCTAATTTTGATAATTTGTTGAGCCGATCGATCAGTTATGTTCGTGTGGAGAAAGCTCAATCCGCTAGAAAAGAATGCAATACACCAACTCCTGCCCTCACTCAGACAGAGCGCAAGGATCTCCCTCTTCTCTCGCAAGGTGCATGTTGGCATCTGAGCTGCCCACTTGAGCCAAGAAGGGGGGAGAGAGTAGTGTAGAAGGTGGAAGACGCCCCAGAAGTGACTATCGCGCCAGATCGGTCGCTTCTTGAAAAGTATCGACGTTTTTGTGATTACCATCAATCCCATCATCATGCTACTAGTGAATGTCATCAGTATGGCAAGAAGCTCCGTCGAATGGCGGAGTCAGGAGAAGCGAATAAAGAATCATCCTCGCTCCTCCCTCAAGGATATGCTTCAAGAACATAGTGTTGGGACCTTGATCACCAGCTAGATTGGGTGAATAGCTTATCACCCACTTTGTTCGCTTCCTAAGTATTCATTAGTGCACAGCGGAAATACAAAACTAATACAAATACAAAAGCCAAGAACAAGAAAGAAAACAAACAAACCCTAACACATTTCATTTAACGTGATTTGGAGATTATGTTCCTACTCCACAACGTGTCTGTAAGGTGGACGATCCCTGTGATCCTTAGTGAACGACTCATTCTTGGTGGAGAAACCACGCCACAAACTCGATCACGCGCACTTGGATCATGAGAGATTGGAGACTCTAATTAGGGGTTAACCATCTCTAATTTCGTCACCCAAGTCAGCTATCCCGAGCTCCATTATATAGAGCTTCAGGGAAAACATCCAAGCTGCTTTCCTCTACCAATCGACTGGCCTATGTGGAAAGTCGACTGATGAAGACACCAGTCGATTGGTCCACATCGGTTGAGAGAACAAAAATATTCTGTTCTCTTCCAGTCAGCTAGTAAACTGGGATCAGTTGACTAATAAACATACTAATCGACTAGTCACCCTAGGCTAAGCAAACAAAAGCTCATACTTGCTGTTTCTCAACCACCATTTGACTGGGATATATACCAGTCGACTGGTAAATCCTAACACTAGGGTTTTTACCCCGAGTATAATTACTCAGCAATCGTCCTCGCCCCCACAACTTGACCTTGCCTTTTAGTCTCCTCTATCACCCTTATGTCCCTCATATACTTTCCCATCCTTCACGCTTTGCCTTCAAGAACTTGAACTTCCTTCGGCCTTGTCTTTGTTGTTGGATCTTCCATTGCCAAGAAGCTCCTCACCTCCGAGACTTCAACCTTGCCAAGAGTTCCTCACTCCGGGACTTCATCCTTGCCAATAGCTCCTCGCTTCTAGACTTCATCCTTGCCAAATCACACTTGGGCTTATGTTGTCAAGATTACACTTGGACTTACCTTTACCAAGATCACACTTGGACTTTTCCTTTGCTAAGATCACATTTGAACTTTTCTTGTTGTACCTTCCACCTGAACACTTAACAACGTATATCAAATACAACAAATAACCTAACTTAAACCTTTGCAAAAATATCAAAACCTAGGGTCACATTGATTGCTCCAACAATCTCCCCTTTTTGATGTTTGACAACCCGTTTAAGTTAGGGAGACATATAATGCAATAACATGCAAATAAATATGAATCTACTCATGCATATATCATGGAACCTAATCTTAGGCCCCCCTTCACCTAAGCTCCCCCTTGAGCTAGGATTTCTTGCAAAGGTATTTAGGTTTCCCACTTAAACCTAAACTGCTCCCCCTTTGCTATACATTAAAAAGAGCTCAAATAATATCCTAATTATTGGACTCTTTTACCTCTAATGATCACAATTATCATGTATTAATTCCTCATAAGATTATATACACGTATACCATTCTTTTGGCAATTTCCTATTGCTGAAAAACAGTTTTAGACTGTGTTAGTTTACTACCATAGTCCCCAGTCGACCACCCTCATCGAAACAAACTCACAGAGCTATTTTGTGTTCGATGAACAGTGTCACCAATCGACTGGTCATAGCAGTCGATTGGTACAAATTTCAACCCAAAACACATTTCTGAACCAATTTCAGAAATGCACCAAAAATTTCACATACCTCCAAAAATTCTCAAATTTTGTAGAGATGTATGTTTTACCCTTGTCTACTTGGAAAAAATATATTTAAAAATACATCTATCATGGATTGACACAAAACCCAAAACTATCTAAATGGTTCAACTAAACATTGACCTAAAGTCCTAGTTTTGGCTTCCTCTTGATATATCGGCCCATACTAAACCATAATGCATCCCTAATATTAGTTTATATGACATCTATATATCCAAAATTAATTTTCATACAATAAGAATCTCATTTCATATTTCTTATATGACAACTCATCTCAATTGTGCCAATTCCTTGGATTTGAGACTCAAGTCCGTCTCCAAACCCTTTGGCACATTTCATAACCCATCTAGAATCCCAAGCAATGTCCACTTGAGATCCATTGGTCATGGTTCCCAATTTGAATCTTTGAGCTCCCCTTAGAGTTCTTAACCTTAGCTACCTTCTTAGGTAACTCATCCACTATGATTAAACCACTATGATGCACTTCAGGTGACATTTGGCCTAACCATTTAACTTTCTTAACCTTAGACATCTTGCCTTTGGTTAACTTCCCTTTGTCCTTAACCTTGGATGATCTATCCTTCGGTTAACTTCTACGTTACCCGTAGTTATAGACAACCCTTGCATATTTCTTTTCATTGGCCTTGGAGGGACTAGATCGGTATCCCAAGTCTGATCTAACATTTTTGGGTCTTTGACTACCCAACACCCTATCCAATCCTTTAGATCCAATAATGCATCCATATAGGACTTTCTCCATTTCTTCAAGCCTTAACTTTATGGCTTGATTTTCCAATTCTAGGTTCCTAACCCTAGAATTAACATGTCCACGTTGGACATTCTAGACCTACCCTTCTTTCTAGGCATATGTCTCCCTTTTCTTAGGATTAATGCCTAGATCCTTCATTACCTTCCTCTCCTTAGGCATGGTAGTTTGGTTTTTGTTAGGTCTAACCTTTAGGTTTGACGTTCTAGGGTTATCAACTATATTAACCCTATTCATATCATTATACCTAAATCCATAATTATGTATGGGTAAATAACTAACATTATTTTTAGCATGCATTGAGGAATTTAAATTTGAATTCAAATTTAAACAAGGGTTTACCTTACCCTTTACCTTTGGAGCTCCCCCTTGACATGAGCCTCCATTCTTCCTCCACTTCTTTAGTTGCTCCATCTTCTTGAGCTCTCCTTCTTGGGGCATTTTGTGTGGTAAAGTGTCTCGCTCACCCTGCGTCAAAAGCATCTAATATTTCTTCTCGTTCGCTCCATTCCTACAACTCACATTAGTTTCTAAATCAACCTTATTGAGTTTAGGAATTACCTCCTTTACCTTTTTAAGCACGGGGCACCTACTCTTGTAGTGTCCCATCTCTCCACACTCAAAGCACTTGATGTGGGCTTTCATGCTCCTCTCGATAGAAGTGGTTGAGTGTTGAACTTCCAAGACCTCTTCTTCACTTGTCTTGAATTACTCGTCTTCTTCTTCCTTCAAAGATGTGGACGATTCCACTTCTTCCTCCTCTTTGGATGTTGAACATGTATCCACATCCGATTAGTCCTTCTCCTCGGGCTCTTTCACTTCTTGTGTTTGTGAGGTGTTCCCATGATAAGCAATTACCTTCTTCCAAAGGTCACTTGCATCCTTGTATTCACCTACACTAGACAACACATTAGAAGGCAATAAATTTAATAAAATTTTAGTTACCTCCTTGTTCGCCTACCATTGTTGCTTTTTTTCCTTGGTCTAATATTATGGACGGAGACGCTTTCCGTGCTTGTACGTTGGAGCTTCGAAAGGATCTTCCAATTCAATCCAATGGTTCCAATCCATTTGGAACCATGTCTCCAATCACAACCTCCAATATTTGAAATCTCCTTGCATGTATGGAAGAGGGATTCAGATATCGCATCTTAGTGCTCCCTCCGACTTCATTTCTTTCTCTAGCACTTGCTCCTTCTGGCGGTTAGTCCTTCAAGAGCGCTCCTTGCTTTGATACCATTTGTTAGGACCTTGATCACCGACTAGAGAGGGGTGAATAGTCGATCACCCATTTCGTTCGCTTCCTATGTATTCGTTAGTGCATAGCGGAAATACAAAACTAATATGAATGCAAAAGCCAAAAACAAGAAAGGAAACAAACAAACCCTAACACGTTTCGTTTAACGTTCGGAGATAATGCTCCTACTTCACGACGTGTTCCTAAGGTGGACGATCTCTTCGGTGGATCAATCCCTGGCAAACTCTGGTTAGTGAACGACTCCTCAGTAGAGAAACCTCGCCACAAACTCGATCACGCGTACTTGGATCACGAGAGCTTAGAGACTCTAATTAGTGGTTGACCACCTCTAATTTCGTCGCCCAAACCAGCTATCCCGAGCTCCATTATATAGAGCTTGGGGAAAAACATCCAAGCTGTTTTCCTGCTACCAGTCGACTGGTAAAGTCACTAGTCGACTGGCCTATATGGAAAATCGACCGTTACATTTTAACGGCTCGATACCAGTCAACTGATGAAGAGACTAGTCGACTGGTCCAGTTCGATTAAGAGAATAGAAATATTATGTTCTCTCCCAGTCGACTAACCAGTCGATTGATGAATATACTAGTTATTTGGTCACCCTAGGCTGAGCAAATAGAAGCTCACACTTGTTGTTTCTCAACTACCAATTGATTGGGGCATATACCAGTCTACTGGTAAACCCTAACACTAGGGTTTTTACTCTGAGTACAATCACTCAACACTCGTCCTTGCCCGCACAACTTAACCTTGCCTTCTAGCCTCCTTCATTAGCCTTGTGTTCCTCAGATACTTTCTCATCCTTCACGTTTTGTCTTCAAGAGTTTCCTTCAGCCTTGTCCTTGTTGTCTGGTCTTTCATTGACAAGAGGCTCCTCACCTTCGGGATTTCAACCTTGCCAAGAGTTCCTCGCTCCGGGATTTTATCCTTGCCAAGAGCTCCTCGCTCTGGGATTTCATCCTTGTCAAGTCACACTTGGATTTACGTTGCCAAGATCACACTTGTACTTGTGTTGCCAAGATCACACTTGTACTTGTGTTGCCAAGATCACACTTGATTTACTTTTGCCAAGATCACACTTGAACTTTTCCTTTGCCAAGATCGCACTTGGACTTTTCATATTGTACCTGTCACCTGCACATTTAACAACGCATATCAAATACAATAAATAACCTAACTTAACCTTTGCTCAAACATCAAAACCTAGGGTCACACTGATTGCTTCAACACATAGTGGGAAGAGTCTCGCTGACGCTTCGATCGGCAAAAGTCAAAATGAGCATCCGATTGAAAATCCTAAAGGACCAAACTTTCAATCCGATCAACGACCCCCAAAGAATTTTAAATTGTGGCAATTTCATTCAGCAAATCCTTTTGGCATTTTCATTCAGAATAAATTTCAATCTCCACTCGGTAGCTCCGACAGGCAACTCAACTATACCAAGTGGCCCATTCGGGTTGTACACCATGCCTCCGCCCTACAAAGCATTCGAGTCATACACTGTGCCTCCACCCTCCAAGGCATTCGAGTCATACACCGTGCCTTAAAGCTTTAAAGAATTCAGGTCATATACCGTGCCTCCACCCTCCAAAGCATTCGAGTAATACACCATGCCTCAACCCTCCAAAGCATTAGGGTCATACTGTGCCTTAAAGCTCTAAGGTATTCGGGCCATACACCGTGCCTTCACCCTCCAAAGCATTTGAGTTATATACCGTGCCTCAACCCTCCAAGGCATTAGGGTCATACATTGTGCCTCCAACACCGTGCCTCCACCCTCCAAGGCATTCGAGTCATACACTATGCCTCCAACACCGTGCTTTCAAGCTCTAAGGCATTCCGGTCATACACCGTGCCTCCACCCTCTAAAGCATTCCAGTCATATACCATGCCTCCAACACCATGCCTTCAAGGTCTAAGGCATTCGGGTTATACACCGTGCCTCCAACACCGTACCTCCAAGCTCCAAGGCATTTGGGTTATAGACCATGCTTCTAACACCGTGCTTCCATCCTCCAAGGCATTCAGGTCATACACAGTGACTCTAATATCGGGCCTCCACTCTTCGAGGCATTCGAGTTCAACACCATGCCTCTAACGTCGTGCCTTCAATCTTAGAGGTTAAAATCCATACTCTCGTGCCGATTGACCGAGTTATAAGCGAATTTGCTCTTGTGTCCAAGTTATAGACTCTTGTATGGCTCGGTTGAGTTATAAGCAAATTTTCTCTTGCGCCTAAGTCTCAAACTCTTGTGCTGATCGGTCGAGTTATAAGCGAACCTACTCTTGCGCCCAAGTCCCAAACTCTCGTGTCGATCGGCCGAGTTATAAGCAAACTTACTCTCGCGCCCAAGTTCCAGATTCCCGTGTCGCTTGACTAAGTTATAAGTGAGCTTGCTCTCAGCCCAAGTTTTAGACTCTCGTGCCGCTCGGCTAAGTTATAAGCGACCTTGCTCTCGTGACCAAGTTCCAGACTCTCGTGCTGCTTGGCCGAGTTATAAGCGAGCTTGCTCTGACGTCCAAGTTCCAGACTCTCTTGCCGCTCGGCCGAATTATAAACGAGCTTGCACTCGTGCATGCTGATCGACCGAGTTATAAGCGAACTTACTCTCGTGCCCAAGTTCCAGACTCTCGTGCCGCTCGGCCGAGTTATAAGCGAGCTTACTCTCGCGCCCAAGTTTTAGACTCTCGTGCTGCTCGGTTGAATTATAAGTGAGCTTGCTCTCGCGCCTAAATTCCAGACTCTCGTGCCGCTCGATCGAGTTATAAGTGAGCTTGCTCTCGTGCCCAAGTTCTAAACTTTAGTATCGCTCGACCGAGTTATAAACGAGCTTGCTCTTGCTCTTGTGCCCAAGCTCCTGTCTCTCTTCTTGCTCATATAAATTATAAGCGAGCTTGCTCTCATGCCTAAGTCCTAAACTTTAGTGTCGATTGGCCGAGTTATAAGCGAGATTGCTCTCACGCCCAAGTTCTAGACTCTCGTATCGTTCGATTGAGTTATAAGCGAGCTTGCTTTCCCGCCCAAGTTCCAGACTCTCATGTCGCTCTGCCGAAGCTTGCTCTCGTGCCCAAGTTCCAATTTCTAGTGCCACTCAGTTGAGTTATAAGTGAGCTTGCTCTCGAGTCCATGTTCATGACTATCTTGTCGCTCGGACTAATTATAAGCGAGTTTGCTCTCGTGTCTAATCCCAAACTCTCGTGCCGATAAACCGAGTTATAAGCGAGTTTGCTCTTGTGCCCAAGTTCCAGACTCTTGTGCCAATCGACCGAGTTATAAGCGAGCTTGCTGTCACGCTCAAGTCCCCGACTCTCGCGCTGCTCAACCGAGTTATAAGCGAGCTTGCTCTCGCACCCAAGTTCCAGACTCTCGTGCCGCTTGGCCGAGTTATAAGCGAACTTGCTCTCGTGCCTAAGTCCCAGCCTCTTATGTCGATCGGCCGAGTTATAAGTGAGCATGCTCTCGCGCCCAAGTTCCAGACTTTAGTACTACTCGATCGAGTTATAAGCGAGCTTGCTCTCGCGCCCAAGTTCTTGACTCTCTTGCCGCTCGGACGAGTTATAAGCGAGTTTGTTGTCGCGCTTAAGTCTCAGACTCTCGTGTCGATCAACCGAGTTATAAGCGAGCTTGCTCTCGCGCCCAATTTCTAGACTCTTAGGTTGATCGGTCGAGTTATAAGCAATTTTCCCCGTGCATATCGTCCATTCGGTCGTACGGTCACTTGACTAATATTACCTAAACAGGTTGTCGCAAACTAGTGCCGAACGGAAGATAATCAAATCAGCGTTGTGCTAATACACCCAGGCGAAAACCTTTCGATTGGTTGAGGTAATCTTCTCGAGTCGTGATCGTTTAAAGCACTACCACATGAATTGGTGTACACACGTTAACATAACGTCTAGGAAAAATTTGAAGGCTGAGAAACACAAAAAGACATGAGTGTCTAGTTAGTCGAGTTTGCAACCTCCTTCGACTAGACTTGAAGGGGAGGCTTATGATACGGTCAATAAGGTAAGGCCCCCGAAATTGGGGTCGAAGTCAAGAAGACCGAATGATATGACTGTCAAAGTCAAAGGGGTCAGTATTGTTGCACGGTTTCGTCGAGTAGTCCAGTCGATCGGACATTTGGTCTGGTCGGATACCGAGCCCCCCCTAGCCGGATGAAATCCCGTGCCGATTCAATCGGGCCCCATATCCGAGCAGACCTCTAGTCGGCCGAACTCCTTGTTCGGTCCGAGCAGATACCGAGTTTTCAAGAGGCCAAGTCCTCGAGATGTTCAACGCTCTTTAGCCTATTGCAGACCTTAGGCCGACCGAACTCCCTGTCCGAGTGGATATCCAATTTTTAAGAGGTTGAGTCCTCAAACTAGTCAGTGCTCTTTAGCCGACCGGACTCCTCGTCCAGGCAAATTAGACTCGACCGGTTTATCATCAAAAGCGTATTAATGACCCATCAACCCAGCAACCTAATATTCCTTTTGACGTTTTGTGTAACCGTTGCCAAAGAATAAAGAAGTATCCCTTGTGCACACTATACGGAGGAAGCTTCTACCCTGCAATACACAGAAATGATGAGTTTATTTCGGAAAAGTTGTCAGAATGTCAGAATAGCCGGTTCTTTTTCAGAAATGCATTGATATCCATGCACAGAGGAAAATTAGCAATATATAAGGGGTTTCCTCCTACAGGTGCAGGTATGTGCGCACGCACACACATCCACATTATTGTTCTACTATTCATCTTCTTCTCCATTTCGCTCGGCTATTGTTCTGACTTGAGCGTCGGAGTGCTTGCGCCGGGACTTCTCCCTTGTCTGGTGACTAACACTTTCTTCTCCCAATTCTTGTTTTTGCTGCGCAGGTTCGTCCACATTATCAACGTCTTCAGAACCACCTAACTAGCGCACCATCTTCCCCACTTTCAAACAGGAACATATACCATTGGACCTCACTAATAAAAAACTATAATTGATGTATCTCATGCCATTTAGCTGAATTAAATTTCCAATTTCATCTAGTCTTATATTAGTGTTTGCTAGTTGTACTTATATATCTATGCAATTTACAATATTTTTTTCTTCTTAAAGTTTGGGTTACTACTGCTCCTTAACTGTTAAACTTGATTCATTGACTTCGTTTTTTTTTGTAGTTGTCTTGTCTTACCAGTACACGTCTTTGACAAGTGTCATGCTCCTGGATTGTTGGTCAATTCCATGTGTTATACTTTTCACTTGGCTGTTTCTGGGTACAAAGTATGGATTCAGGAAGTTTGCTGGTGTTGCTATTTGTGTTGCTGGCCTTGTTATGGTAGTATTTTCCGATGTTCACGCTAGTGACCGTGCACAGGGTCAGTTGATATTTATTGAAGTGGTACAATTCTGTTTTTTAATTTCTCTGTTACTACCAATGTCTTTGACAAATACTTTTATATTGTTATGGTGATTGTACTATAGTTCCAATAAATGCACCATCCAGGATTGTTTAAGTTTGGATTTGACTTAATTGACACACACTATAACCCATTTGAATAGGTACATGAAGCAATTTTGTTCCAAAATAAAATTACCGAAGTGGCCAAATCCAATCAATCCATCAAATTAATTTGATGAAGGCAGAAGAAAGATGAATGATATACCCATTCAGCATTATTGTTTTAAGTCAATTTTTAATTCATTTACTAGTTTTGCAACCAAACTTGTGCTATTAGAAAATAGTCTCAAGTTTAATAACAAGTTAATGAACTGAGGGGAATTTGTTTGATCCATTACATGTCTGTCGGCACTGATAATGCCAAAGAAATTATATTAGTAATCACATTCAATTGGAGCATGGGCACTTATAATGTCAATGAAATTAGATCAGTGTTCATTCATTCTATTTCCTTCGGAAATAACAAAAATAAGAGAATTTAATTTCTGATGCCTTTTCAAATCTTTATAGTTCACGCAATGTGAACATCTGATCAATCTTTATAGGCACCTTTTATCTTGGAGGATAATCCAGCAACTATGTGGAATTTGTGCAGCATTTTGATTAATTGACTTACCCTTTCTCCTTTTCCTATTTCATTGTTATAGGAGGACCAAATCCTGTGAAAGGTGATTTGTTAGTCTTTGCTGGCTCTACACTCTATGCAGTTAGCAACGTTAGTGAGGTGTGCTTCACTTCCTCATACCCGCCACTATATTTTTATCTAATAATTTTATAGTTTTTACTTTATTTTGTTTCTATTTGTACTCTCAAGGAAATAATGGCATATTAAATGATTGTTTTTCCCTCTTTCATAAAACATGTCTAGTGAAGTCAATAATCTGATAATTCAACTACTTTCTGTTTAATGTAAGTCTTTAGGTATTGATTTTCTAAGGCAGGGACTTCTTCTATCCTGTTGATATGTTGAGTAGTGTGTAAGAAGAAAAGACGTATAAAAGTATGATTAATTGGAAGAAAAAAAAATAGAGATCTTTGGTTCGTAGTCTCTAGTAGGATCTCATTGATACTAATGCACGAGCATCTGTGTTTGTGCAACCATGTGGTTTTGTGGAGAAAGATTGCAAGGAATCTCCTTGTTTTACCACTTTCTCTTTTTGTCAAGGATTTAAGACCATGGATTGGGCCTTTCCTGATAGCTTAAGCATTTAGGTATTTATTTATCCACTTGACTAAACATGATATTGGAGCTAAGATTATGAGCTCAAAACCTCTCATCTTCTATTTCCCTATGTATTTTATTATGCTTTGCTTCCGGTGAAGCTTGGTTTGAGAGGCATGGCATTTGAATTTGATACTTCGATTATTGTTCTTACATCTAAAAGGGCAATTTAGTGCACAAAGTTTCCACCAATGCGGGGTCCTAGGAAGTGTCGGACCACATTGTGTCTATTCTACGCAGTCTTACCTTGCATTTTGCAAGAAGTTATTTCGTGACTCAAACCCGTGACCTCAAGGTCACATGGCAGTAGCTTTACCATTGCTCCAAGGCTCTCATTCATTATTGTTCTTACATCTGAGACCAGAAAAATAAAATCATTTCTGATAGCTTAGTTTTTTGGTCATAGTAAATCTAATTGAACTTAATATGGTATTAGACCAGAATCGAAGTTGTGATAAAATCAGGGTCATATGTTCAAAATTCAAACGATGCAAGACAGTTTTGGTTATTACTTCAATCGGTTCAGTTTGTTTGTCCAAAACTCAAGGGCAATATGAACAATACAATACTGGGTCGAGCCATTTCCTGACATGTTAAAGTTTTGGGATAGTTGTTTGCTTCTTTTTCATTTTTTATATTATTTGTAAGAGCACTGGGAGATGCATTTACATTTTTCAGCCATTAATAACCTTGACATATGATCAGATTAGATAAAACTCCATATCGTTGTTTATTAAGTAATTGTAAATTGTTCTTCCCAGGAGCTGCACATCTCTTTATTGTTGTTCAGTAATCTGAGGAATCTCATGAATCATGACAGCATAACCTTGAGTGAGAAATACCGAGATCATCAAAGGACATAGCCTATTCACTGAAGAAGATTGTTTTTTCATTTTCCCTTCTAGTCTTTTCTGTCTATAGCATCTTTTATGTTTTCTTCCTGTTTTATAAACTCTGTCTAGCCTTGCATATCTTTCTCGCTTCAACACAAACTTTAACAAAAGTGATTCATTCTCAACTAAGGAAATTCTTTTCATCTTGTTTTTTGCAAATGATCAGGAATTCATCATCAAGAGGTCAACTAGAATCGAATTGATGGCAATGCTTGGAGCATTTGGAGCTGTTGTCAGTGCTATTCAAATGTATCCTTGTTCATTTTGCGATGGACATATATTGCAAACTTTAAATAGCAAGCTTCCTCCTTACTTTGATGAAGCCTGATAAAATAATAGATAACTATTTACCACAAGGAATGTTTAAATAGCAAAAGATAGTAAATGAATTTCTCAAGTAATGAAGTGCAAAAACATATTAGACCTTTGATTAAACCAATCTTGTTCTCTTATTGGTTTGGAACATCGATTGTTTGTTTAATTTTTTTCCTCAATTATTCATAGAGCCATTCTCGAGCGGAATGAGCTTCAAAATGTCAATTGGACGGCAGGAGCAGTAAGTCTATTCTTTATGTTTGTGCAACCATACATGCATGCACTTAAAGCTTAATACACAACAAGAACTGCAGTTGTGAGCTAAAACAAAAAGATTATGCAATGACCATCAAGATAGACATGTCATAGTCCCTAAATTAATTTTCTGAATATGTAATTTCAGGTACTACCATTTCTTGGGTTTGCATTGGCAATGTTCTTATTTTATTCTACTGTCCCTATAATTCTCAAGGTAGGCTCGATATGCTAATGGATTTATGATTTGTTACTTATTGTTGAATAGATAGTTCAAGATGCAAAACTAAAAAGGTGTCTGTTTATCGAGCTCGTATTTGGATATAAAAACATCTGTTTGTTTCATCATCATTCAGATATGCGGAGCCACAATGCTCAACCTTTCACTACTGACCTCAGACATGTGGGCTGTTCTAATCCGAATCTGTGCCTACCACCAGAAGGTTAGTCACTTTGCCGCGGCAAAAGATTGAATCGTAAAAGCTAAAGGCTAGAGATAAATCTCTTTTGGTTCCTTGCAGGTGGACTGGATGTACTTCATAGCTTTTGCAGGTGTCACGATTGGACTCATGGTTTATTCGTGGTATTTCTTAGTCGTCATTGAGTTCTTCATCGCTCTGTCGTAGAAGATTGAATGAGCAACCTTTCTTGTCTATTTGTCCAGGAGCAGGGAGGATAAGAGTTCTGAGGTTGCAAAGGACAATGAGGCTGCTGGGGACTGTAATGTGAATCTGAACAACTGTTGAGGCTCTGCCAATCCACAAGCTTAATCTATCACGAGTTTGCTACCATAGATATCGAAGCAAATCCGCGGTGAATTGCTTATTCGATTAAACGATGCGCGGTTGTTTGAATGATTTTTTGATGGAACATACAAAAGCACAGCATGATCAGAACGCAAATCGTGATCAGTTGACTGTTTGTCTATTTTAAGTACCATCTTGTTCTTGTTCTTCTTGGTTGTCAAGCATAAATAATTCATTTAACTGAAAGTAAAAAAAAAAAGGATAGATATTGATCTTATGAATCTGATCATATTTTAATTTCTCATGATAAAGTTTTGCAAAGCCAACAAAAAAAAAAAAATCAGTCATTCAAAGCTTTAAATAAAAAATAACATCGACTACGGGTTCTATAAGTGTCCAATTTTAAATAAATTTTAGATGCTACTAATTTTTATTTATAATAAATTTTATTTTTTTTATCTATAGTATTGCTCCGTTGCATCGACTTTAAACAAGTTAAAATGCATATTTTACGAGATTTATTCAATATCGTTACAAATTAATATCATATTAATTAATTATATTATTTATATAATTGTTCATTTTTTATTCTCCCATGAAAGACGATATCCTAAGATGTTACCTCTAAGAATCAATTGAGTAAAATTTAGTCTAGATTATTAAGAAAAATTAATTTGTCACTAAAAATCAGTATTTTGAAAATCAACTTCTTAGTATTCATAAGTTGTATTTGGAGGCCGACGTGCTGACCCATATAATTAATGTACGTATATTTTGATTGATAAGTTTGGGATTGAAATGCTGCCTCATCTTTTTACATGTAATATTATTATCGGATAAAATCTTCATGATTTATCTCTTTGAAGAGAAGTGCTATTAAAGTGACGATTTTATCTTTTTATCACTATTTTAGAGTTATCTAATAGATAAATAATAATTAAATTATCATTGCTCTATCAAATATTTGTTTTATTTTTTAATAATCTAAATATTCTATTCTTCAAACTATTAATTTTGAAGGTGATGATCAATGAAAATTCAGAATAAATTAAGAAGTACTAGTAAAGATTTATCTAACGGGTGAAAAATCTTTAAGTGTATCCTAAGTTATATTTTCGAGTTATCAGATATATAAATCAGAGAGAAATTAAAGATTATTTATCTATAATAATTAAATTAACATTGATTTATCAAGAAAATCATTATTCTTTTAGTAATCTAGATATTTAATTTTTCAAATCGATTAATTTTTCATCCACCCTCAGGATAAATTAAAAAACGCTCATAAATACCTATTTAAGTTAAGAAAAATCTCTATAGTACGTTATAAATGAAATTTAACCTTTAAATACGTGATTAAGAACCTAAACCGTGAGGTAAAATGACCCTTTGACCTTAATTTTTTATGTTAGAGTCATCCAGACAATTAATTTGGAAAGGTTGATAGAGGGGAGAACGTAGAATTTTAATAATATATTCAGATAATAACTAGTAACGTATTTCTTTAGATTTTTGATAAATAACTATTTTTTAAAAATAAACTATAGAAAAAATGATATTAAATATGCAAATATAAAGCTATATTTATAGCTTATTTACTTAGAAAGACAGATTAAGAAGAGAGTCGAGAAAAATTTCACCTCTTACAAACTTTGGACCAGGCCGGGTTCCCATTTTGGCCCGGTCCATTCATCGGCCCTTTCGCTGACCCACTACGACATTGGTATTAGACGAAGCGGCCGGCGAAGAACCGAAACCATCGACCGGCTTTTGAGCTGCTTCTCATCCCGAGCCTCGTGGGATTCAGTTTCAATCAGGAGGGTCTGCGATCGGCGAGGGGAAGAGCACGGCGATGGAGTCGGTTGAGGTGCTGGTGGCGCACATCCAGGGCTTGTCCAGGAGTCCCGACGAGGTCTCGCACCTCCACTCCCTGCTCAAGCAGTCCGAGGACGCTCTCCGCTCCCATGCATCTCGACTCGCCCCCTTCCTCTCCCAGCTCGACCCATCCATCCACACCCTAGGCTACCTTTTCCTTCTGTGAGTGAACGCTGACCCTTTTTTGTCCTTCGCTTTATTTCCTCCGCTGAAACCTACGCTCTTGTTCTTCCGTCTCTAGCTTCTTTTTTTGTATGTTTTTTATTGATTTATTTTTTGTTTTTAATGCGTATGTTTAATCACTTGGTGATCAGGCAGAAAGTGCTCTTTTGATCACGCGCTGACAACCATTGTTGAGAAATTTATCCTCCTCCCATCATATTTTTACATAAGACTGTACCAAAAAAAGAGAGTCTGAGTGGCTTCAGAAAGTCCCGGAGTTGTGAGAATATGCTAAAAAAATGAAAGAACTGTGAGATCAAAATAGAGGTAGTGTGTTATGTTTAGAATCAGTTGTGTTACTTAAGTTCGTGAATTTAGAAACTGCTGTCACATTGTGGCTTTAAATTGATTAGTGCAAAGAGGATTGAAATTATTCTAATCTTCAGACATTATAGTTATCCAGTTTGACAACTATTTATGCAGTTCTGCCTACTGCCAATCAAATAAATTATATATGCGTAGGACATAAAATTCTAGCAAATATGTACCAATCAACCATTATTTAGTTCAGTTCATGTACCTCCACATGCATCTGAAGGGTTCTTCCTGAATCAACTGAATAAGTTATAAATAGAGTCAGTATTTTTTCTTTTACTGGTCATCCATTCATTATGTACCATATGAGCTGGAAATGAAATCAATTTTCTTTCAACTGTAGCATTGGGGTTATCCTTTATATCTTTTTGCTGATAAGTGTTAGATGTCCTTTTCTGAAATCATTTTATTGTTGAACTGCACTTAAGAGTGCCAATTTGTATTGAGACAATTTCTTCCTGTATAAGTTTGCCTGTTGTTACTCTCTCTTTACTTGTAAACATGGTTCATGCCTGATTTTAATGTGCTTGTCTTGAAGGGAAGCATATTCATCTGGGTCAATCTCAGGGGAGGAGGCTTCCGGTTTTCTTTTGACTGTAGTGGAATTTATCAACTCATGCTCGGCAGAACAGATACAGCTTGCACCAGAAAAATGTATGATTTTTGACCTGTAAATAAGAACTAGTTTCTATGTTATAAATCTTATTTGTCTGAGGTAAGAATTGTATTTTCTCTGCAGTCATTTCTGTTTGTAAGAGTTTCAAGGATCAGGTTATGCAGCTTGGGGTTCCCATGCAAGGAATAGCTCCCTTGTGGATGGCTGTCCGTAAACTCCAAACTTCCACAGAGCAATTAACTACCTTACACTCGGATTATCTTCTTCTGTGTCTTCTAGCTAAGTGCTATAAAGCGGGACTAAGCATTCTGGATGATGACATCTTTGAGGTTGATCACCCGAGAGATCATTTCCTCTATTGCTACTACGGGTTAGTCATTCGATATGGTTTCATTGGCTGTCATTATTTTGTTGAGAATTATATAATAAATATTGAAAGTTATACCCTCTTTATCCATCTTATATAACACAAAATAAATCATGATTTTGTTGATCTACAATCAAATTATCTGAAATTTACATATTAAAGGGAATATGACTGGAGGTTCACTTTCTGAAGCTATAGAATCAACTTAGAATGTTAGAATTCAAGGAGCAATGGAAGGCAATTTATAGGATGCCCTTGTTGTCTTATGTGGTAGCCCTCCACTATCTACACATTCTTTATATTACTATTGTAGCTTCACCTTCAAAATGTCACGATGTCATGTGGTATTTTGCTCACACAATAAGATCTGAGCAGCTGTAAAGATAGAGGATGAAGATCAAAGAACAGGTAGGAAAATGTGATCGGTATTCAAGAAATATGCTTGTTTTGGGAAAGTAGGTTCAGGGAATTGTTTAAGTATATGGAGTTGCACTCAGCCCTTTTTTTAAAACTCAATCAAGGCGTTGAACCTGTCAACCTGATGATTGCAGTTTTCTTGGTTCAAGAAATTTAAAATTCAATTCAGTCAGGATGCTGCAATTATTTAAACTGGACCTGGTTGGCCTCTAGTTAGACATGACACCTAATAGTTATGGGATAGTCTACAAGATAAAACTATTGGCTACTGATAATGGGAATACATTCTTGTTCATTTGATAAAAATTCATAATTCTTTTAGGATCAATAGCTAGATTAGTCATCTCAATAAAATAGCAAATTTCTTTTGTGGATTCACATGTTATCCAAAACTTAATCCCTAATATTTCCCATCACCTGCATAATGGTGGAAAATTGCCAATTTTCTAAGATTGGATGAAAAAGGTTGTGGTTGCATTAGGGGTGGACAACCAACATTAAAATTGTCTAAACTTGTCATAATTATTGTGTCATTTGCCACTTTTTAGTAAGTTTAGATCATCACTTTTTAGTGCCTCAGGGGGCGTTCACCACTTGGATACCTCAATATGCACGAAGTAGGCTTGGAGGCCTCCTAAAATAGGCCCATCATATCAATTCTTGGATTTGATGTAAAAATAAGCAAGAGTTATCTTATTATTATAGGCCAAGATGGGTAAAGAAACTAACCCATAACTATAGGATAAGGTTAGCAGATGACATTATTAGGAGTAAAATAAATATATATGCTTACAATAAATACAAGTTTTAAACTTTGTTATATAGGAAAATTAAAATAAAAAATGTATCATACCAAATAAATACTATAAGAGTAAGGTTTTCAAAAAGTTAAGAAATTTGGTGATAGAACTATTGTGCTATGGTTCACTTTAGGTAATGAGATTCCAAGTGTTAATGCTTATGCCCCTCAAGTAGGATTGAATGATCAAATAAAAATGAAGTTTCAGAGAATAAAGATGAATTGTTCATGGTATATTTATAATTGATAACAAGGATTAAGGTATTAAGATGTGTTGCTTGACATAGGTGGAATTTACCATTTTGCTCGTTGACTAATATTGAAACGTTTTGGCATCAACATTGGAGTAGCAACTTGCAGCATAAATAGAGAAGGTGAAAAGACAAAGAGGAATATCTTGGAGAGAGATGGGGAGGGGGCGAGTTCCATGTGTTCAACGAGGGCCGGCTAGTCAAGAGAGATGGTAAATATAATTTCTAACCTTTTAAAAATACTATATTCAAATTAAATATCATTGAGTCTATCTTATACATAAATTCATGTCAAATCTTAATCTTAATCTTAATCACCATGTCTACGATGGGCTCTACCAAACCTAATTGACTTTCAGTTGAGCCTAGTTTACAATATTGGTTTGGTTTAGTTTAATTAGTTATTTATTTATTTATTTTAAATTAAAACTGGTCTAACTTTTGAGAGATAGTGTGAACAAGCGATAGAAAAATTAGGGTTGAATGGAATCGTGTTGAGCCTCTCTTCTCTTCCTTTGGTTCGAATGTCAAGGAACAATTATTTTTTGATATGGCGCTTTAATTACATAAAATTTATTTATTTAAGTTAAAAATAAATTATTTTTAATTCATTTATTGGAATATTATTGAAAATACATGATGGTTGCAATATGTGTGCAATGTCTATTTTTTTTTTAAAAAAAAAAACTCTATCCAATCTAATTTGAAGGGATTTTTTTAATTTAAATTTAATTTTATTGAAAAAATAAAAAATCCAGAATTTTTTAAAATTTTAATTAGACAAATCTTCAAGTTTTAATTTTTTTAAAAAGATTTTATACTTATAAAATTTAATAAATTTAATTACAAAATTGAAGATTTAATTTAGACCTAAAATAAAATATTTTTATGTCTCAAAATTTGAAAAATTTCGGATTTCTTTATTTTTTAAAAACTTTAGTAATTTCAGTCATGTATTTGAATTATTTCACTAAATCCAAGAGTTTTATTTAGGTCTATGAAATAAAATACAAAAAACGATGTTTAATGAGATTTGTCAGTTGTGCCAAATGTGCTCAGCACTAACTTAGGTGGAGGAGAAGCAAGCAAGATAGAGGAAGAGGAGAACGAAGAATAGGAATAGAGGAGAACTAGGCGAATGAGGCAGAGAAGAGGAGAATTGAGGTACATAAATGAAGGAAGAGGATAACGAGGTGGTGGAAGAGGAGTTAGTCATGTACTACAAAGAATCTTTGCCGCATTGAGAATACTTCATTGTACAACTTGTTTTGTCAGGGTACCAATCTCGGACCACATTACAAAAGTTGACTAACCTCATACTTCTAGCAGAATCATTGCTGACCTCATACCACATCACAAAAGCTTGATTGACCTCAGAGGAAGCTTCTAAGTGCATTGGATGTAATGTTCCTATGACTCTAGTCGTTCTGTGTGTTAATTTGCCTGTGGAACAAGATGTTTTGCCAGTTCCTATAACTGCATTCATTTAGTGAGATTCTAATCCATGGTGATGACTTTATAATGGTGGATTTATGAATTAGATATGGTGAGGTGGGAGCAAAATAAGGATCTCAGGGACAAACACACATATAGTGACTAGTGAGGGTCAAAAGCCAAGAAGTGACTATACCAAACATTCTTCTTGAGGCTAATTTGATCTCTTCACTTTAGTGGAAAGGAAAAAAAGAAGAGTTTTTACTTTCCTTAAAAAAAATCCTATTCTCTAGATCTCCATGGAATTATGTAAAAAAAAAAGGCTTGAATTGTACACTACATATGTCACTTTAAAATGAAAGGACTGGTCTCATAGTTCTTGGTGTGTGAAGTGGTGCTTCTTTTTCTAGGTTGTACCTAGACTGAAAGGAGTTGTCTTTGAGGTGGGGGTGGTGGGAGCAATATGAGGATTTGGGACAAGTGCATGAGATTTTTTCCACCAATAATTTTATTCTTGTTTAGTCAGAACTTAGGGCTGTGGTTGCTGCCACCGTAACCTTTTCCCTTCAACCTATAACTTTCCTCAATAGAACTAATCAAATCCTGTTAATTAACTTGAATGATGCTAACTAAAGTTTAGATTCCATCTGAAGTTTTTAGAAAGCCTATTGAGGCGTTATATGGCTGAACATGTCACCTATAGCATGTGGCCTAACCACTAGATAACACATGTTTTTTCCAGATTCATATACAGTCAGTATTTTTTTTTTAAAAAAATATTGATTATATTGAAATATTGTACAATTTAAAAAAATGTATAAATTTGCCTCTATGATATATCAAATTAATCAACCTAATCAATCATTGTAAAGAATATTTACAGCTATCTCTTTATAATTAAATTCATCGCCTTGAGTAATCCAATCTCTTTTAAGATATTTTGTATATAAGAATCTGAGCAATACAAATGTGACATACAACACAACATATAATAAATTAGGCTAATCAGCCATCACAGTTTAACAAAAAGAGTCACTATTCACATAACAAAATAATTATTTATTGAGCTAAGCAATGCATATGAATTCCTTCTTTTTTTTTGTTTATTTGGCAAAATTAGTTTAATCTAATCAATATGAACATTACTTGGAGTTTAGTAAGCTAGGATTTGTATAGCCTGTATGACTTTTTTGTGGGTTCTTGATGTGTAAGCTATGTGGCTGCCTTAGCGGCTTAGGAGGAGGCCTTTTAAAATAAATGATTCCACTGCATTGCTGCAGGCGGTTGCATATATATGCTGATTCTGTCTTCTCTTTTTTCTGGTTGGATTTTTTGACATGTTATACTCAAGTTATGATTATTGAAATTTATTGCAACAGGGGAATGATAAACATTGGATTAAAGCGTTTTGAGAAAGCATTAGCGTGTCTTCATAATGTGCGTAAATGGTATAAGCAATCTGATATCTAACTGATTAAATAATTTATGGAGCAATGGGCATATTTGTCAGGTTGTTACTGCACCGATGACTACTCTAAATGCAATATGTGTTGAAGCATACAAAAAGTATATTTTGGTTTCACTCATCCTGAATGGACAGGTATGCTCTGTATTTTCTTTTTTTAGCCCCTTACTATGTTTTCTTGAATTATAATGCGCATCTGGCCCAATGAACCTTTGTGAAGTATGTAAGATTGTGGTAGATTACAAAACAATTTTTAAATCCTTAGCAAACATCTAGCATTTTGCTTAAATCTTGAGCAATAGATTGATTACTGGAACAAAAAGTGCTTTATATAGGATTCAGAAGAATGACTCTTGAAACCTCTTGCATTATTTGTTGAATGCTTGCTAGTATAGGTTGTTCGTTTTTCTGTAGTCATACATCTTTCCTTAATACCATAAGAAATGACATAGTTAATTCTTATTTAGCTTCTATGCAAAGTTTTTAGTATGCTCATTTTAAATTGAGTTCAAAATTGGGCAGGTTCCATCATTCCCAAAGTATACTTCTTCAGCCGCTCACAGGAATCTGAAGAATTATACTCAGGTTTGCATCAACTTCATAAGCTATAATGAAACGAAACTACATTTCTTCTGTATTATTTCCTAAAGCTTGTATGTGCAGTAGCAACCATTTGCATCACTATTGTTGAGGACAGTATTGTTCTATATCGTTGTCCTTTTTCTACAGTAGTTATCTCATGAAAACTTAATTCATTTTCTGCATAATACAACCTTTAGTTAGTCTCTTTCAATTATAACTCCTTGTCACAAGTTGGAATCTTTGGCCACTTTTGCTTGTGTGGATCAAGATGCAAAGGAAAGAAAAAGGAGAGAAGAAAAGAGGGTTGCTGTGTATTTGTGGAGATGAAGTTTGATGGAGATGAAGAGGCAATAGAAGGCAAGGGGTGAATACATTTGCTAAGTAGTGGAAGCTCAAAGAAAGGAGGTCCTACTTGGCTGGCTACAATTGCAAGTGAGGCTCTGGTGCTTGTGGTAGCAAGGTGAATACGTGATCATTGAGTTTGTGGTGAATCTCAGGCTATGACAAGACTAAGCAATGACAGTCTCTCTTTCTCCTAGATAAGTGCTTTAAGAATTATGTTGGGATCAGTGGGAAGTCTAGATCGGTTGAGTTTTTCAGTTATCCTAATTTCATCAAATTTTAACCAAATTATGTCCAGTTTCTCAATTTGACCAAATTCAATTGATTCCATTAATTTCATAATAAAGTCAAACTATTTCTTTGAATCTCTAAGCTTTCCCTACATAGTTGATCATTGCAAGATGTTGATTTATCAGAATCAGATCAACCTTTGCCGATGCTAATTTAATTCAAGCGATCCATATCAGTATCAATGGATTTTCCAACCATGGAAGATCTTGGTTGTGTGAGTCAGAGTGGGTGTGTTTGCAACAAGCACCTGCGCCTCACTTGCAATTGCAGCCGGCTCATGTAGAATCTCCTTCTTTGAGTTCAACATCTTAGCAAAATGCATTTTCTCCTAGCCTTCTGTTGCAAATTCCTTTGAGTCTCTTTACTGCATGATAAATCTTGCCTTTTTTTCAGATCCATGACCTACGTATGAAAAAAAAAAACCTCGCACACACTCCACTTTAATTATTTATTGGTGGCATTCTCATTCATTTTTTTAAAAAAAGATACATGTAAATGGTGCATTCCATCCTTTTGAGTGTGCATACTTGAGTGGAGGAAGAGGAAAGAAAGGAAGAAAACTAGGGAGGAGGGAGGGGAAGGGAGAGGAGAGAACTTTTTCTTGTTTTGTCCTTGAAAATAGAGGAAAGAAGAGACAATGCCAAATTAGATCTTTAATTTTGTTGTTCTTAAGAGCTATGTGGTTAAAGTAGTCCTTTCTCATCTAGTTGGAACCAAAACTAAGAAAGGCAGGCAAAATTATTCTCTTCTTCCTCCTTCCTTTTTCTTGGTTCCAAAATAGGCAAGGGATTCTTACTCCTTTCCTCTGTTTTTTCTCTCTTGCTTGTGCTTCAACCCTCGCATATAGACGTGCCCTTGAAGTTTTATTGGGGACTCAATGCTAGAAGAGGCTATTGCCTTTGAAAGTGGAACGAAGAAAGATTTAGTGCATATTTTATTTAAAAATTACAATAGGAAAAAAAAGGAATATTGAAAGTACAATCACCTAATTGGTCCATTAAAACCTAAACCTTGTGGCAATTTCAATAACCGACTAGGTTCACATAATCCTTGTACAATCACCTCTTTAGAAAATTAGTTTTTTTTAACAAAAAAATTATCAATTACTTTTAGTTTTGGTATTTGATTAGTTTTTCTCTATAAAACCCTATATATATAATTCTACTACCGAGTATAACTAAATGCTTAATGAGCTTAGACTCATGAGAACTAACATGAACAATGGAGAGAAAGACATAAAGAATATGTTGCTAAGTGGATACAAGAACAAAAACCAAACCTTTAACCTACTATGTGGGGTCGATATTCTCCTATGTCATTGGACTCGATCCTCTATTATATCATCATTTATATTTAAATAAATTTTATCCTACTTCATCATTGCTAACCAAGTCTTCTTAGATTTCCCTTTTCCTCTATTAATGTGCGTATTTGTCATGGCCTCACGTTGCATAACTAGACATTTATTGAACCCCTAAGTACATGTTTATACAATCTTAAATGTGTCTTTCAGAATTTTTCTAGAAATAGGTGCAACCTCAACTTGTTTTAATGTTGATAAGTATATTTTCTATATAGTTGGCAAAATGTGGATTAACTTAACAAGTAAGAAAGTCATAAAGAATATATCCATAAATGAGCAAAAGAAAAATGTTTCTTATATATTTGGAATAATTGTGTGGTACACAATTTATATCATAAAATACGTTACAATTCAAATGTAAAATGATAGTGCTATTGTATGCGAACTAGAAAGAAAAAGAATATTCAATTCAATAGGATTTCATATTAATCTTATTTTATATGATTTAAAACTAAAAAACTACTCAAAAGTTTAGTCTAATCAACTAAATATATATCTAACTCGTTAATAAATTAGATTAAACCTAATATATTGGAAATTAAGCTAGAAGAAGAAAAAATGATGAATCTTATATTATATGATAAGTATAAAGGTCGAACAAAGTGGAACCTCGAAGTAAACAATAGCAAAATAGAAAAAAAAAATCTTGTCATGCGGAGTTAGAAAGTCAAAGATAGCCAAGGTTATCAGGATTGAAATCCTGTCAAAGACAGAACGAGAAGAGGTCTCTAGGTCTTAAAATTTAATTAAAATATTTTAGGTACCCTTGTTCCCTAGCTTTATGAATGCTATTATTTGCCTTTTGCTTAGTTTGGCATAGTAAAGGATACATCTCCTACTGCAATATAGTATATGAGAGATGATGTAGATATTAGTTATAAGAACCTTAAAACCAAATCCTCTTATATGAGAACCCACTTAGGCTCATGAGAACTAACTTTAAAAATTAAGAAAGTCACAAAGAATATGCTTATAAATTGACAAAAGAAAAATATTTCCTATACATATATCATCAATCTGTTATAATATTATCCTAGCTTGCATCATTGTCCATAACACAATCTATCATCTTATGTCTAGAGGAAAATCATGCCTTTTTTTTTATGAATACCATGTTGATTAGGATATCGCATGTTAGACCCTATTAAAGTTGGTAAAGTTTGGGGTGTCAATTCGGATGGGTTGGGTGAGTTCGAGTTAGGTTGAAGCAAAGATTTTACAAAAAAAAAAAATCCCAATCCGATCTGAACCCGAAACACAACTTGAAAACCCTAAACCCGAATAACCCGATTAAAAAAGACTTCTTTTTTTTTTTTGCTATTTTTCCTATAATTCTTCACTTTTATCAAATGCTTCATGATTATCATACTAACTTTGATATTGATATATATGATTTTCAAAATAAAATTTAATTTAATCTAAAAAAAAACCACTAAACTCTAAATTCAGGTCAACCCGAATCCAACTCGAAACTAACACAACTCAAAAACCCTCCAACTCGAACTTAACCCAAAAACCTCCAACCCAAAACCGATATTTTTGGGTCGATTTGGCCAGGTTGGCGGATCGGGTTTATTTTTGACACCCCTAGATAAAGTTGATTAGTTAACTATTTATTGCTAAATCTGATATTATTTTTATTTTGCTCTCATACCATTTTAAGATGATTCCTAACCACTTATCCCAAAAGCTCGGGATATTAGAAAAGAGTCCAATTTATATATTTATATTATTAATGGATCCAAGGAACTTATTTTTAGTGACTAATCAAATCCAAGTCATTCTTTAATTGGATACATGACCAAGAAGATTATTCTATTTATCTATTATGACATCACCAACCACCAACACAAATATGTTTGTCTAAAACAATAATTACTGAGTCACTAATATTTTTGATAAAGTGTTCAAATAAAATTAGAATGAATTAGATAAGAAACTATTAAATTTTGGTCGAATATGAGTGTAGAGTTATAGAGGAATAATCTAAGATTGATACCAATTTTAAAATTTGCATAAGCATTAAAACACTATGGGCCCTTATTTAATTGATCAATGAACTTATATTAAAAAGTTATAGCGATGTTGCACTATTTTTCATTTGCTTCTATTGAGGAAGCTAAGAATGAAACTTTTGAACGATTATATAAAAAATTGGATACAAAAGGAGAGAGGGACATTTATAAAATAGTTCAAGAGAGAGACAGGAAGACAAGAGATTTTATCCAAATAAAATGTATTAAAGATGAATGTAACAGGGTACTAGTAAATAATGGTGAAATAAAAGAGCGATGGAAGAGGTATTTTTATCAACTTTTTAATGAAGGTTTAAGTGACCAACTTACCAAATGTAATTTAAGTAGGTCAAATGAGTATAGAAATTTAATTTTTTTCATTGAATTCAAACTTCAGAAGTAGAGCAGTTAATTTGGGTTAGGCCCGTTGGGTTGGTCAACCCCGCTAAATAATTTAAGCGGGTTGCGTTGGAATTTTATTAGCCCAAGCCTGTCGCAGGACGACCCGCCTAGGCCCTCGGCCCACGCCGGTTGGCTCACGACGGGCTTGGGTTAGCCTACGGATTGAGAAATAAGAACACTTAATGGACGATTCTAGGGATGACAATTTCACCCGAACCTGATGGAGGATCCGATATCCGACCTGAATGGAGAAGGGTATGAAAGGACTATCAATACCTGATACCTGACCCGAATACCCGATTAGATAATATATATATATATATATATATAGATAGATATTAAAGAAAGTTTTCTTTTTCCAAAATCAACTTACTATTTTTGTTGATATTAAGAGGAGGCTATATAGATCTTTAATCTATTTTTTTTAATTTTCTATATATATATATATATATATATATATATATATATATATATATATATATATATATATATTTTAATAGGTTGTTAATTTTAATATATTTTTGTTGAATGATAATAGTTGGATAGAAAGAAAAAAAATTATAAGTATAGAAGATATCCGATTCTTTAATGGGTATGGGTATACCCATCGAAGATCCTATACCCGATGGGTATGGGGACGGAGGATATTGAATCCGACCCGAACCCGACCCATTGTCATCCCTAGACGATTCCACCATCGATCCACTTTTGGTGAACATCTCTAGCAAGGATACATGGCAACTTGGCAAGTGAGTTTCAAGATCAACAAAGCAAAACAATAAGGAATAGATGGAAATGCTACAATCACTCAAGGCATTAAATCCGACCCGAACCCGACCCATTGCCATCCCTAGACGATTCCACCATCGATCCACTTTTGGTGAACATCTCTAGCAAGGATACATGGCAACTTGGCAAGTGAGTTTCAAGATCAACAAAGCAAAACAATAAGGAATAGATGGAAATGCTACAATCACTCAAGGCATTTGAATAAGTCTGTTAATCCTTCATGTGCGTCTTTATTTTCAAGGGCCAAAACAAAATCTAGAAAGCTTTCGAAGTCCATCTCATGAGTATTACCCCCTCCAGCTTTACTTCAGCGTACATGCTCATCAAAGACTTTGTACATAAGCAAACAAAGAAGAGACTTCAGGTTGTGCATGCTGTTATGATACATTTCCTATTGAATAGAATTTTTTTATCATGGCATTCTAGGTTCTTAAAAGCAGTGAGTGTTTTTAAAACATAAAAAATGATAGCGTCCTATGCTGCACAGAAGTTCCTATTGTATGGAATTATTAATCTAGCTAAAGAACAACATAGTGGTAGCATTAGGTGTCATGAAGGAAGTTCACATGAAAAATGGGCCGACTTGTGGGTTCTCTACTCGTTTTTATTTTTTAAAATTTTTAATGGGCCCGTGGGTTGGTCTGCCTAACCCGTCTTGGATTGGATTGGATGGGATTGGGTTGGTGATTTTTCAATCCGTCGAGATGACAGGTTGGCTCGCCTCGTCTCGCTAAATGGCTAGCCCACCATGAGCCGACCTGCCCCGCCACGGATTGACTCGTCTAACAGCTCTATTCAGAAGTAGAACCAGTTTTAAATGGGATGCACAATGGAAAGACTGTTAGACTGATATTCCGATAGAGGTATAAAAGTGCCTAAGGAAAGGTATTGAATGACTTACAAAATTATTTAATATGATATTGAAAACGAAAAAAATGTTTGATCAATAGAGTGTTAGTACTCTAGTTCCCTTATATAAGAATAAGAGAGACGTATAAAATTATATAGGGCTATTAAACTAATGAGCTATACTATGAAATATTGGGGAAAAAGTAATAGAAAAAAATTTAAAAAGACCACGGTACTGAAAATCAATTTAGGTTCATACTTGGAAGGTCGATAATAGAATCTATACATATTCTTAGACAACTAATTGAAAAATATCTAGAGCAAAAATAAGATCTACACTATTCACTTAGAAAAAGCCTATGATAGAGTCCTAACAGAAATTATATGGAAAATTCTAGAAAAGAGAGGTGTTAGCGTAATATATACTAAAGTAATTAAGGATATGTACGAGTATATAACGACCAGAGTAAGACTTCATGTCGAGTAAATGTAGCATTTCCAATAAAGATAGGGTTACATCAAGGATTAACTCTAAGTCCCTATCTTTTTATACTAATTATGGATAAACTCACTACACACATTCAAGACAGTACCGTGGTGCATGTTGTTTGCAGATGATATTGTTTTGGTAGATGAAACACATGAAAGAGTAAATGTTAAACTAGAATCTTGGCGGGAAATACTAGAAGGGAATGTTTTAGGCTTAGTAGAATAAAGACAAAATATATAAAATTTAAGTTTAGCAATATTAGACATAATGTGATAATTGTTACGATAGGAGATGATGAGTTGTTTGGAACCAAGATCTTTAAATATTTAGGATTATTTTTACAAAATGATGGAGGGATTGAGAGAGATATTTTACATAGAATACAAGCAGGATAGTTGTAATGGAGGAGAGCGTCGGGTGTCTTATGTGACCGTAAAGTGTCTCTAAAACTTAAAGGAAAGTTTTACAAAACCACAGTTAGACCTGCTATGTTATATGGAGTTGGATGTTGGACTATGACTCGAGCACATGAGCAAAAGATGAGAGTTGTAGAGATGAGGATATTAAGATGGATGTGTGGGCATACGAAGATGGACAAAATAAGAAATGAGAGCATTCGAGAGAAAGTCGAAGTTACATCTATTGAGGGAAAACTCCGAGAGGCATGTTTAAGATGGTACGAGCATGTACTTAGACGACCAATAAATGCTCCAATTATGTGGCATAAAACTATAACAAACACGCATATCAAACGAAGAAGAGGAAGACCAAAAAAGACTTGGTTAGTAATAATAAAATAAGATAAAATTTATTTAAAGTATAGATGATGATATAGTAGGAGATGGAGTTCAATGGTGTAAAAGGATCCATATATCCGACCCCACCTAGTGAATAAGGCTTGGTTGTTGTTGTTGTTGTAACATATTGCCACAAGGTGTGAATACAACCTTAACTACAACAAATTTTATCATAAGGAGAGAATGAATATTAAAGCACAGAATCCATCAAACCCAAAACATAAACCCAAGTTACAAAGAAGGATAGGATCCAAATATAACATCAACTTTACTACCACATAAGGGACAGGAGAGCAGGAGGAAGGGGGAGATGAACAGAGGAGGGGGGAGTGTGATCCACCCAATTTGTTTAAGGAAAGAGGACAAGCAAAAAGAATGGAAGAATCAAACTGACAATATTAAGTATCTTCCTCACTTTCCTTGCACTCATATATTAGTGTGCATTGATCAACACCCTCCCTTCCTTAATTCCTGTTTTAGCCCCTTCTCGACCTTGCTTGAAAGCATTTGTTGATCTGCCCTGCTTGCGCTTGTGCCTCATTGGCCTCGTTGAAGTCTGTGACTTACCTAAGAACCTTGTCAACATTGTTCTAAGTTCTTGTTGACCTCCACTACTGTGCCTTAGCCATCGTCAATCTCCCTCATTGTGGCACCTAAGCCTTTGTCGAACTCCCTTGTCAATACTTGCAGAATAATGAAAATTATGAAATTACTTGTCTTCCTTACTCACCTTTCCCGTACATGTCACTTGCAGGTCGCCAACTACCCTCCCTCCCATGCCCGTCGCTCAAGCTCACATCTACCTCGCACGAATCCTTGTCAACCTCATCCATATGCACTTGAGCCCTTATCAACCTTGCATGAGTGCTTGTCACTCTCCTATGCTCGCTCTGAAGCTCCCATCAACCTCGTCTCACACTCATCGACCTTGCTTGAGCCCTTCTCGACCTTGCTTGAAAGCATTTGTTGATCTGCCTTGCTTGCGCTTGTGCCTCATTGGCCTCGTTGAAGTCCGTGACTTTCCTAAGAACCTTGTCAACATTGTTCTAAGTTCTTGTTGACCTCCACTATTGTGCCTTAGCCATCGTCAATCTCCCTCATCGTGGCACATAAGCCTTTGTCGAACTCCCTTGTCAATACTTGTAGAATAATGAAAATTATGAAATTACTTGTCTTCCTTACTCACCTTTCCCGTACATGTCACTTGCAGGTTGCCAACTACCCTCCGTCCCATGCCCGTTGCTCAAGCTCACATCTACCTCGCACGAATCCTTGTCAACCTCATCCATATGCGCTTGAGCCCTTATCAACCTTGCATCAGCCCTTGTCAATCTCCTATGCTCGCTCCGAAGCTCCCATCAACCTTGTCTCACACTCATGCCATCACGGATCTCATGCAAGCTCACATATCCTGGAAATTGTTTTCCTAGAAGTATGAATGGCACTGTTATATTTTAGCAGGGTAAATAGAGGAGACAAACTTCAACTTAGTGATCTCCTCTTTTAGGAGACGAAACACAACCTTTTTATACAGCCCAAACCTTAATAGAGTTCAAAATTTGACTTTTAATGTCTCGTAGTTTGTTTTCTTGTCTATTGATGTCCATTAGACAGATAGTTCTATTGAGCATATATTAGAGACATGTTGATATATTGATTATTATAAACTACATGTTAATGCAGTAGACTATACTATTGCATTCATAAAACCAAGTAATCACATAAAAACTCTGATGTTTGTTGTCTTCTTTATTAAGTCAGATTAACTGAAAATAAAAACTGGTTTTAATGCTTATTTATTAAACCTACCAATTACTTTTAAACAATAGTTTAATTTTCGACATGGAAAATATGCTATCTTATGGGGAGAAATTTTGAAACATATTTTACACTCCGTCTTTGCATGTTGACTTGTACTAAATGTAAGCCCATGTATTCCCATTATGCTGTTTATTAATACATGGACTTGCAATTGTTGATGCTGATAAAATGGCTCTTAGGAAGCTGTTTATTGCACTCTTGGATTTAATTTGTAAAAGTTTGGTCGAATCTCAGCAATTGTGAATTTATTTTGCAGCCTTACGTTGATCTTGCTAATTTCTATGCCAGTGGGAAATTTTCCGAATTAGAGGCCTGCATCCAAACGAACCAGGAGAAATTTCTATCTGTAAGTTATTTAAGTATTTCTGTTATGTTTGAAACTGATAATTTTATATTCCCGTCTAACTCAGGCTTGTTTATATATAGTTATGCACATATTTCAAACTTTATTTGTTTGTTCATTTTCTATTGGCATGAAATAAATTAATTCCATTTACACTAGTAATGGTTGATAACAAGGTAATAATTAAAAGTTATTTTACAATATGTTTAAACTAATATCTTATTTTTCAGGACAGCAATCTTGGTTTAGTAAAACAAGTATTATCTTCCCTGTACAAGCGCAACATCCAGAGACTGACACAAACTTACTTGACCTTGTCACTCCAAGATATAGCAAATGTTGCTCAATTGAACAACCCTAAAGAAGCTGAGATGCACGTACTCCAGATGGTAAGTTTGGGCATAGTTGTTCCTATCATAAGTTGATGTGTCAGTTACCAGTTAATAATGACAAAACTTTGCATAATGATGTCAGATCCAGGATGGAGAGATATTTGCTACTATTAACCAAAAGGATGGAATGGTGAGCTTTCATGAGGATCCTGAGCAATACAAAAGTTGCAGAATGACAGAGCACATTGATTTTTCAATCCAAAGGTATAGTTTCGTGAACTTCCACTTCATATTTGACTTGTTTCAATTTCGAAATTTCATGACCACTATATTGACCAGTGCCTTTTATAACATGCTTCAGAACCTTTGACTCCGCTTCTGTTATTGATTTCCACTCTTCTGTTTAATAGTTGTGAAAAGCACGCGCTTGGCTGCGCCTAGGCACAAGGCGTAGCCAAGCATGCCATTTGCACCTGGGCAATGATCTAGGCTACTTGAATGAAGCGATCTTAAGTGCACGCCTTTTGAAAAGTTAAAGCGCGATTTCCCTTGCCTTATTGAAGTTAAAAAAAAAATAAAAATTAAAGCCCAACCCATACCTTTAATTACCCTTTAAATTAATTAGATTGTATTAACTTGCATGCATGCAACATATTTTTTTGCGTGACTCTTCCTCTCTTCTAGAAAATGAACATCAACCTCTCTTAGTTCCTTGCAAACTTATTTCATTGATTTTCTCTCTGCGTGACTCTTTCTCTCCCTTAAAAAATCAGCATCAACCTCCTCTCCCCTCTCACTTATTTCACTGATTTTCTCAATGAAAATCAGCACCACTGTGGCTGCTGAAATCAATTTTCAAAAATCAGCACCACTCTGATGGTGTTTTTCAAAAATTGTATTTTGAAAATCAGTAGCACATAGAAATCGGTGAAATAGTTTGTGAATTTGAATACTAGTGATTTTATATTTATATTATTGTTTAATAGTTTATGAAATATTTGAATTTTGTTAGTGAAATATTTTGGCAGAAATTCTCTATATATGTTTGAATTGTAAAAATTTATATCCGGAGCGTCTTACTTTAGTAAAGCGTGGGCTTTACCTTACGCCTAACGCCTCAGGCCCCACAACATCTATGCACTTTTGGTCGCCTTACGCCTTAAATAACTATTGGTCGCCTTACGCCTTAAATAACTATGTTGTGTTGCTATTGTACCTTTAACTTTTTTACTGGGATTTCAGTTTTTGTCTTCTATGCCTTGCTCTCTCTGAAAGCAGCTGAACAAAAACCTATTAAGGTTGACGAAAGTCAGCAGAAACAGGGTAATGAGAATTGAAATAATCTGAAACCGAAGTGAGTGATAAAAATATAAAATATAGTAATTCTAAGGCATGCCTATTCTTATGCCTGGATTTCAAATAAAATTAGGAGTTTTAACAGAATAAGTAAACATTTTCTGTAAGTCTATAAATACATGTAATTATCTTTATGAAATTCATTGCAAAATGATATTTTGTTTCCATATTATATCCGAGCCACTTTTCTAGATTAGGGGGGCGTTTGGTATGAACATGGGAATGAGAATCGGAATGGGAATCATTGTATTGTGGAATGGGAATGGGTATGAGCATGGATATCACTCTTAAAAGCAATGTTTGGTTAGTTGCATACTTTTTATCGGAATAAATCAATATTTCCTTTTTTACCCTTAAAGGAAAATAAGAGAAAAAAATTAGATGTGAGAGAAAGATGAATGTGAGAGAAAAATATGATAAAAGAGAATGATGAGAGAGAAAGTATGATGAGAGAGAAAATGTAATGAGAAAAAATGAAGAGAGAGAAAGTGTGATGAGAGAAAATGAGAAAAGAGAATGTGATAGAAGAGAGCATGATGAGAGAAGATGAGAGATAAAATATGATGTGAGAGAAATTATGATGGGAGAGGATGAAGAGATAGAAAATGTAATAAGAAAAAAATGAGAGGAGAGAGAGTGTGTGATGAGAGAGATTGAGGAGAGAGAAAGTGTGATGAGAAAAAAAAAAGAACAGTAAATGTGATGGGAGAGATGATGAGAGAGAAAGTATGATGAGAGAGAAAATGTGTTGAGGAAAAAAAGGAGGGAGTGTGACAAGAGAGATTGAGGAGAGAGAAAGTGTGATGAAAGCGAAAGTGTGATGAAAAAAAAAAGAGAAAAGAGAGTGTGATGGGAGAGATTGAGGAGAGAGAAAGTATGATGAAAAAAAGAAGAGAGTGTGATGGGAGAGATTGAGGAGAGAGAAAGTATGATGAAAAAAAGAAGAGAGTGTGATGGAAGAGATTGAGGAGAGAGAAAGTATGATGAGAGAGAAAGTGTAATGAGAAAAAAGAGGAAAGAGAGTGTGATAGGAGAGAGAAAGTGTGTGATAAAATGATGAGAGAGAAAATATGATGAGAGAGAACAAGGAGAGAGAAGTGATATGAATAAAAAATAAATAAATTTTGATATTTGATATTAAGGGAGAAAATTTTAGTTTTAGGTCAAGGGTATTTTTGGAATAAGAGAATATTTTGATTGATGAAAATAGGGTAATGACTCATTGAAGGGGAGGTACATGGGAATGAGTTATTACCCAATTTCAAGGATTCATTCCCTTATTCCTATTCCTATTCCTATAATCCAAACATTAACAATGGCAATCAATGATTCTCATTCCCATTCCCCACTCCTATTCCCCTAAACCAAACGGCCCCTAGGTTTTCTAAAAGTGGTATTCCTCTCTAGGGAGTTCCATATTAGTTACATTTTCTCTGTTTTTCTTTTCTCATATCCAGTCATGTATATGCATTGCATGGAGTAGAGCACTGCTATGACTAACACGTGCTTGCAGAAGTCATTTCCCGTGCCATACCAACCACACGTTGCTGATGTGTTACCAGTCACACATGCATGACAATATTGACAGATATTGCTATTTTTAATTTCTTGTTCTACTTTAATTGCTCCAATGTAGGAGGAATTTTCATGTACTTCTCACTCAAGTAGGGAAATTGATCTATATCGTTGTCTGAAGTGCCTTTAGTAGTTGATCTTTCATCAAGCAGAGAAACAA
The DNA here is from genome assembly GCF_018446385.1 of Zingiber officinale. NCBI lineage: Eukaryota > Viridiplantae > Streptophyta > Magnoliopsida > Zingiberales > Zingiberaceae > Zingiber > Zingiber officinale. The sequence continues at coordinate 123,381,286 of NC_055989.1, forward strand.
TCAACATTGATCAGCTAAAGTGCTTCCATTGCCGCTATCTTGGTGTCTTTTTGATAAAACTTTCAAATACTATATTTCCGTTGAGATCTTTTTCCTTGTTTGTGTAACAAGCTAAACATAGGTATTATTTATGCTCTAACTTGAGGAAGAAGAAGTGTTAGATAATAATTAAATTATAATATAGTCTAAGGTAAAATTAGTTATCTTGATTCATGTTTAAAGATTTTATGGAGTCTATAAATACATGGAATTGCCCTTTATGAAAGACATTGCAATGCAATATTTTATTTCCACACACTTTCTATAATTAGGTCCTGGATCATGAGTTGATGGTTTTACATCATTAGTTTGCTTTGAATCCATAGGGAAGCGACCTAATGGATATGAGCATGATTAATGATAGAAAATATTGAGGACCTAGCAAAGAATTGTTGGTTTTGATGGAATTTGAGAAGCTAGTAGTTACCACTGGCTTTCATGGTTTAGTTAAGGGCATTAGTTTGGACAGGTGGATAGTGCACATCACATTATGCATATAGCGGAAAAGTATCTAAAATCTAGCAAAATGGCAAATGAGATACTTCTCTCCTGCCTTACAACATATCAGTCCAACCTATTCTTTGTTTGTCAATGCTCTCTCATGTAGCCATGACAATCAGTTTGTATTACTTGTGTATCCATTGAATGTGTCCATTACTACTGGTGATTACAGAGCCTCTGATGACTCAATGAGTGAATATGTTATGTAAAAATGCATTGGTAGGAGAGCATTCTGCTTTAGAGTGAAACACCCAAAATACATTGGTAGGGAGCATTCTGTTTTAGAGCAAAGCACCCACACAAGTAGGTGTGGACGAAGTAGATTCATCAGAAAACCTTTAAAGCTAGGGTAAAAAAAGAGAGGAGAATTTCTATTGTCTACTTTTCTTTTTATTAGGTTGATGCGACCTCATCCAAGTATATTCATGTTGACATTTGCATCTCATTCTGACATATATTGCACAAACTGATGTGAAAGTTTAGGATTGAGTCATGTAATGTGACCTTGTATATTCTGTTATTTTTAGGATATTTCCTTAAATAAAGTCAATAAAATACTATTCAAGTTAAACACGTCTTTTTTATCCTCGCAGTCAACCTAACTGCAAATTTGAGATTCTGGGAAAAGTTAAGATTTTGCTATAATTTTCATATTTAGGTACATCCAAGTTATCAATCAAATTGAATTAATTTGAACCAATTGGCGAACCATTTTGGATCACATCTGTAACAGTGGCATTCAAGTTTGTTTGGATCAAAGAATACTATACTGTTGGATTTAGATATACATCAATTCCTTCAGCAGGATTTAGAATTTGAGGACTAAAACAATAAAAGGTTCCCTATGTTTCATCATTTACCTATTACCGAAGCAATTTCATTCAATAAAAAATATGAATCAATCGAAGTGCAATGTCAAAATTGGCTCTTAGATGACATAATATATCAGTTTGTATTAAATTTGATTAATTAATTATATTATGGACTAATAAGAAAATTTTAGAAAAGAAAATGGTGTGCACATAGAGTTATTGATCAAATATAAACTTCTAGAAGCAGGGTGTTATATTTAATTTACCTTTTTAAAACTTATTGTGTTATTGCCGGAGGTTGGATTGTCGAGCCTAATGAAGTTGATTGGGTAGTTCTCTCAATCTGTACAGCTTGTTACACATTATGACTCAATAAAGCATGAAAACATCTTAGATTATTTTTCCCTAAATAGTTTTGTTTCTTTGAATGCCTTGTCTGGTGCTTCCTTTGTTTTAACCACACTATTGGTGTTGAGTTTAAACTTAAACCATCCTAATATGCACAGTTTTTTAAAATGCTTAGTTGTGAATTGGCTCCTCCCACACGAGGTGGTGTTCATTTAGTATGATCTTTGAGGTTGTGTTTCCTACACTGGAAGGACCATCAGAGGGAAATGTGCATGGGGAAGGGCTTGCCCAAGTGCCGTTTATTGCCGTTTCCTTATTTCCACGGTGGAGACAATACTTGGCATGATTTTGACAGGAAATTCTGGTCAGCAATTTTTTTTCCCTGCTGCCTTACTGCTGCTATTCCCTTCTCCACAGTGAACTGACAATTGGGATTCCTGGGCCATAATGTTGAAATATTATATTTATGGCTAGAATTTTTGACTTCCTTAGCAATTTATTTGACATGCAACTTCTCCCTAGAAGACTTATTTGCAACATAGTAATTGATAACTTTGTTTCGAAAGAGTGACAATTTAGTATTAAGATTATTGGTAAAGAAGTAATTTAGTATCATCATTTTTTTTCTTTCATTTTTGACAGAGTAAACATAGAACATCTTTAAATGAAAACTTCTTAACTTGTGTTGTTTGTGAATCAAATTTCCCCTTCATGTTGTAAACCATTTTTTTTTTTTTTTCATTTTGTGTATCACGTCCCTGGTATTATACTACAATTGTTCATATATGCACAAACTAAACTACATTACCATTTATTGTTTCTCTTACATTTGCATTCTTGCTTACTTTCTTCTGTAATTCAGTAAATGACCATTTTGTATCTCCTTGTCTCTGACGTGGTTTCGGTGCCTCCTCTTTATCATCTTGTTCCCCACTAGCACCATTTTCCACAGTTTCTGTGGTACCTTTTCGCTATCATTGTCACCAGACATCCTGATTCATTTTCTTGAATTGAAGGTTAATGGCATTGTCAAAGAAGTTGAGCTCCTTGGATGACAATCTTTCATGTGATCCCCAATACTTGTCAAAGGTGAGTTAAATGAATATGTTCCCTCTCATCACTAATCCATTAAAGCTAATCAAAACTTCATGATAATGCAGGTTGGGAAAGAAAGGCAGAAATTTGATTTCGATGAGTTCGATTCTGTTTCTCACAAATTTATGTGAACCTCAGCTGCGGGATCAATGGCAGGGAAGTTTCTGTTGCCAATGCTTTATCTTGTCCAATAGGAATCATCTTGTCTAGTCTTCTCATCCAAAGGAGTTTCCAAACAGTGTCGGATGACTTTGTTTTTGAACCATTTTATGTGCATCATCATCATAATTGTTCTTTCGCGTAATCTGAGGACGCCAAATTTGACAGCTGTGATGTGCTTGTTTTACAGTTTGCCCGCTCTTTTACAGATTTGTGAAGTTATCGTTTTGAGAGGACGAGTTACTTTTATAGTTTTCTTTGGACTGATTTTATCGATGATTTCTCGATAGTTTAGTTTCAACAAATACAGTGATCATTTGAGAATTATTTGTTATGAACCGGTAAAAATATTATTGCAAACAGTTGTTCATTGCCACAGTTTTTGTAGTCTTTGAAGAGGATCTAATGCTGTTACAGGGGAATTTATGAACATCAGACATTCTTTCCAGTAGAACTATTATCACAAGTAACAATAACCACAATTAAATGCCTCCCGGTTATGATGTAGCGGTACAGGCCATCCAACGGTTAACTAGACATCCAAATTCTCAGCCGCAATGCATTGTATAATTTTTTTTCTCATAGGGATGATAAGTTTAAAAATGTTAACCGTTTGTATAGGTCATCATGAGTATTTTTTAATTTATTTTAATGGTGGATATTTTTTTTTATAAAATTTTATCAGTTACTTTCATGATTAGCCCGATATTTAGATTATTAAAAAAAAACGTCCATTAAAGAATGAGTATAAAATAATCATAGATTCCGAGGAATGTTTCTGAAAGGGTAGGATAATCAACATGCATATAATTTTACTAAAAATGTCTTGATGAGGCATTTTCAGAGTGTAAAATAGTTGTGCTTGATTTAAGAAAAATTTAGTAAAATAAATGTTTTTGAAAAAAATAAATAAATTAGGTGCTATTGAAACTAAATCGGTAAATTAGAGAAAAATTTCTAATCATAATGTTAATTTTACATATAATTCTTATATCTAAAAAATTTTATTTCCATTCCTTACATGTAAAATTTATTTCCTTCAATTTCTTCATACAAATATCATTAACTAATTATCCCTCAAATTTTTTTATGTACAAAAAAAATCTAAAAATGAGTATAATTTCTCTTAAATTCAGCACTTTAAACTATTGTCCCTCAGATTTTTTTATATACAAAAAAAAATCTAAAAATGAGTACAATTCCTCTTAAATTCAGCACTTTAAACTAAAATAAAATATATTTTCTATCAAAATTGTCCCTAATATTTTTTAGGTACAAAAGTTTAAAAATGTGTATAAGTCTTGTTAAATTCAGTACTTTAAACTAGAATCGAGTATATTTTCTATTAAATTGAGCACGATTTTCTAATTGTTCCTCAGAATTTTTAGGTATAAAAAATCGAAAAATGAGTATAATTACTCCTAAATTCAACACTTTAAACTAGAATTGAGTATATTTTCTATCAAAATTTTCCTCATATTTTTAAAGTACAAAAAGTCTAAAAATAGGTATAATTCTCGTTAAATTCAGCACTTTAAACTAGAATCGAGTATATTTTTTATCAAATTGAGCACGGTTTTTTTCTTACTTAATATAATTTCTCCTAAATTCAGCATCATTTAAAGAAAATTTAGTATATTTTTCATCCAATTGAGCACTATTTAAGGAAAATCTAGTATATTTTTCATCCAATTAAGGTGGAAAAAGAGTCGTGCTCAAATTTGATAGAAAATATATTAGATTTAGTTTAACGTGTTAAATTTAATAAGAATTATATTTATTTTTGGATTTTTATACCTTAAAATATTAGGGGTAATTAGTTAAATTAATGTCTATTATATTTAATTGAGGAATGAAAATAAAGATTTTTATCAATGGGGGCTACATACAAAATTTTATTTCTGATTAAAGACTGGATGTAAATTTTCCCAAACTAAATTACTAACATGTCATTCTTAAAACTCTCAAAAAAAAAACTTGCAGCAATTATTGAAGTCAATAAAAAATTGTAAATAAATATTTTTAATTTGTAATGTAACATAAAATCACATATAACAAAACTTAGGATAACATGATGGCAAAAAGGCGAATATTTTCGCCCCTAGCGCCCCCGCCAATTCGTTTCAGGGTCAACACAAAGGAGGTAAATCACGGACGACTAAATCATACATATAAAAAAGATAATGAACCTAATTGTTTTTCAGATTTTTGTTGCAAGTATCTACAATGTTATTACTAGGATGGTTTCAACCATTCGAGAAGAGAGAAATATTAGGTCTCCCAAGCATTGTGCTAACTAGGGGCTGATTCAAGTTTATTTGACATCCTATGTGGAAAAAAAAAATTAGACCTTTGACATTGTTCTAAAAAAAAGCTCTCACCTTTTCTTATTCGAATCAACAAACATTTAGAATTTGGACCGACAAGGATGAGTTTAAAAAAAAAATTAAAAAAAAATTTAAAATTTAATTTTATAAGATGAAAAATTGTTAATTAATTTTTCATATTCAAATTTTGATAACATAATTTAAAAAGTATAAATTTTACTGTACTAAATAGTGTATTATTATTTGATATAATAATACACTTCAAGGAGATAATAAGTGTACAATTCACTTAACCGAAAATAAATATATTAAGAATTATTTAAAAATAAAAAGATAGAAATATGTCTAATTAATGAAATGAAACACACAGAGAACATCTTTTACAAAAATGGATAAAATTGAGGAAATAATAATAATGAAATGGGATAACAATAAAAAAAATCATGCTCTCATCCTCAACTCATCATCATTTGCGAAGCACACACGAAAAAAACATATATACAAAATGACAAAACTTAATACAATCCCTAAAAAATGAATATTGTAGCGAGACTAGACTAGATCTTATCATTTATCAAGAACTAAATGAGAGTCTTTTAAGCCTAGAGAAAAAAAAATCATATTTTTTATCTCCTAAATTAGAATAGTTAGAAATGATAGAATGGAAACAAAGGGAAAAAATCAAAAAATTGTTGGACAAATAATCTACCGGAGATTCAAGGGAATTAGCTAAATTTAAATACACAATTAAATTCAACTTATTTTTTAAAATGACCCGAGCTAATAATCTCAAGCTGCCAGTAGGGACAGATTTCTACCAAGTGCTGAGTGCAGATTAGTCGAGCAGACAATGGCCGAGCGAGTAGGCCGGTCGAGTAGGCAGTATAGCCGACTAGGCTGTGTAGTAGATCAGGCAAAGCCGACAGATTGGTAGATCAATTGAGCGGGCAGCGCGGTCGAACAGAGAGTCCGACTGGGCAGAGCAATCGATCGGTTAAAGTAGAGCAGCCGACTGGGTGGTTCATGTTGGAATGTATACTAAAAGCCTAGCTTTTGTAAACATTTATTTTGAAATAAAAAATCACATTGGTCAAAAATATCTACATTTATGTTAAGTGTAGTTGTTCAATTAATTTATATCGTAGATAACATGGTGTATGGTGTCACACACAGAAGATCATGTTATAAGTTCTTTATAAATTATAAACAGTTTCTCACGACTAAGATGGAAAGGAACAAACCGTCGGTAAAGTCATGGTGTGATTAGGGATTAGTTTATCTTGACTAATAAATTACACTAGTACACTATAAGTGTATTGAGTAGGACCATTTTAGGTAAGTTCTTTTTATACTGACTTGATAAAAGAACTAGACCTTAGTTATTATGGAAGTGTGTGCTCTTAATCTTAATATAATAACAAACACATATATTTAGTATTTATTTCTTTGACTTATCAATGGGTGAGATTTAGCTCGATAAATCAATAAGCCAGATAAGTTGGGAAATAATATTACTTATAGTGTGTGTTGTTAATTATAGAAGGAAACTGTGTCCTAGTAATCTAGGTTAAAAATGACCCCAAGTGGAGCTCATAAGGATTGTCATGTTATACCCTGCAGGTGGACTTAGTCCGATATGATGATGAAGTTGAGTGGTACTACTCTTGGACTAAGATATTAATTAAGTGAGTTGTCAGTAACTCATTTAATTAGTGAACATTCGACATCTTAAACACAGGAAGACTAACACACTCATAATAAGAAGGAGCCCAAAATGTAATTTGGGATTGGTGCGGTAGTTCAATAATAATTCTTTAGTGGTATGAATTATTATTGATGAAATTAAGTTGTGTGTTCGGGGCGAACACGGGAAGCTTAATTTCATCGGGAGACCAAAACCAATTCCTCCTCTCGGTCCCTATCGTAGCCTCTTGTATATAGAGATTTATACCCACCACATACCCACTTCTTACCCAACCCAAGGGGGCCGGCCAAGACCCAAGGATTGAGCCAAGATTAGTGGTCGGCCCTAGCTTGGAGTCCAAGCTAGGTGTGGCCGGCCACATATGATATAAAAGGGATTTTATTTAAATTTTTTCTTATGTGGATAACATGATTTTTTAAAAGAGAGTTTAAAATTTAAATCTTTCCTTTTATAGCTTTCTACAAAAGATTAAGAAAAGATTTAAAATTTTTCCTTATTGGTAGATTGAAAGGTGAATTTTAATTTTAAGAAAACTTTCCCTTTTTAACCATGTTCATGATTTAAAAATTAAATATTTCTTTTATAAGTTTCTATAAAAGATTAAGAAAGATTTGATATCTTTCCTTATTTGTAGATTGAAAGGAGATTTTAATTTTTAGAGATAACTTTCCTTTTTGGAAATCATCCACATGTTTAAAAGAAAGATTTTAATTTATAAAATTTTTCTTTTATAACTCACCATGAAGGGAAATATTATTAGAGAAATTTTATTTTTAAAATTTTCGGAAACAAATAAGGGAGTTTTAATTTTGTTTAAAACTTACCTAGTTTGGAAGCTCTTAAGGTGGCCGGCCACTTTAAAAAGAGAAAATAAAATTGATTTTTATCAATTAATTTTTTATTTTTCATGGCAAAGAAAATAAGAAAGTTTTATTAAACTTTCCTTATTTACCAAGGCCAAGGATTATAAAGGAGGGGGTAGAGGTGCCTTCATGGGTGCTAACTTTATTCTTTTTCTTCCTCTCTTTTCCTCCTTGGTGTGGCCGGCCCTAGAGGTTCTCCCTCTCCTCTTCTCTTTTTCTTTAGTGGCCGGTTTCATCTTTCTTTTGGAGTTGGTGATGGTGGCCAGTTCTAGCTAGGAGAAGAAGGAGAGAAAGGAGGATTTGTTTCTTGCATCCCTTGGAGCTTGGTGGTGGTGGTCGGACCTCTATTTCTCTTGGAGAATTGATGGTGGCCGAATCTAGCTTGGAGAAGAAGGAGCTTGGTGGTTCTCGTCTCGGAAGATCGTTGCCCACACAACGTCCGAGATTAAAAGAGGAATACGGTAGAAGATCAAGAGGTTATTTGCTTACAAAAAAAGGTATAACTAGTAATTATTTTCCGCATCATACTAGTTTTCTTTGTATAGTTATTTTTGGAAATACCAAACACAAGAGACATATGATTCTAGAGTTTTCGGATTTGTTTCAAATTTGTGTTTCTTTTTTTTTATTTTTCGAATTTGTGATTCGATTGTTCTTTTTGGTTAAACCCAGAGTTATATAAGAAAATTAAATATTAGCTTTCCTTAAAAGGCTTTGTCTAGGCGGTGGTGGATGCTCCCATACCCAAGAAGGCCATGTACCTCGCCATGCAGTTCTGGAAGCCAATTTTGGAAATTAATATTTAATTAAATTTATAATATAGGTTGATTTGGATCAATAGTGTTAAGTTCCGCTTGCGATCCAAGTCTAAACCATTAAGAACAGATAAGTTAAATTTAGAATCAATAATGTTAAGTTCCGTTTGCAATTCCTAATTTAACTTCTAAATAACACAATAGGTTATTTAGGAAAAGGTTCGACACTTGTACAAAATTTTTGTACAGTGTAACCAATATGATCTTCCTAGGACTAACCAACAGTTCAATCGAGCGGGCTGAGAAGCTGAGCAGTCTGAGAGGCTGAGCGAATGTGCGGCCGAGTTATCGGGCAAGTGAGCGACTGAGCAAGCGAATCGGAGAGCAAGCGAACGAATGAGCGAGTGAGCGACCGAGCGAGTATTAGGTCGGTCAGGTAGAAAACTGAGTGGTCGGGCGAGCGTACAGCCGGACGAGCAAAGCAGGCAAGTGGTTGGTTGGACAGAGCAATAGAGCAATTGAATGAGTGAACAACTAGATGGGTTTGCAGCCAAGCGGAGGAAGAGGCTGAGCGAATAAGCGGCCGGGCTAGCAGAGAAGTCGAGTGGGCGACCAAGTGAGTGAGCGGTCGGCCGGGCAGAGAGGTCGAGCGGACAAATAGACCAAGGCCTGCGATGGTCGTAATTTCTTTAAAATAGATTCGCCCCACCTCCGGTTGTGCTTTGATGTTTACTTGGGTCATATGTTTCCCAAGATACAACGGTTAACAATGATTCCAACCAAGCACTGGTGGTCATAGCGAACTGAGTGGTACCCGACTGCTATCATGGGCACTCCGTCGAGCAAGAGTTGCATGACAGAGGAGGAGGGGAATGGAGGTGGAGAGTTACTGTTGCTTTTCTGTGTGTCTTTCTTAAGACCATGGTCTCCCTTTATATAAGAGCACCATCCCTTACCAGCATTGAATGACGAGTAATTGCCATTCAATATCTAGGGATTAATAATAGTCGGCGACCATCAATGACCTACCATTACTATCCAGGAGGTTACAAAAACAATTATTAATGCTTCTATTACCTTGAGCAGTAAAAAGAATCCACATGGCAAAATGTTGGTTGTTCCACTTGGCAAATTTTACCCCGACTGGTCCGGCATTCGGCACACACAGGTCTTACTCACACACAAGTAGGCATGGTTCAGTGCAATCCAGGCCCTGGATTTGCACCCCTCCTACGCACCCACGTGTGAGAGAGATGTTGGTTGCTACTCGGAATACCGTCCTAGTTCCCCTGTACAAAAATTTGTACAAGCATAGAACTATCCTAGCTACCCATGTGCTCTACTAAAGTTAAATTTGGATTACAAACGATGCTTAACATTATTAATCCAAATTTTTTCTTTAGAAGTTAAACTTGGATTGGGAACGAAACTTAACATTCTTACTCCAAGTTCAACCGATGTGATCTTCCTAAGTTAAACCATATTACAGAAGTTATCAAATATCTATTTCTAAGATTGGCTTCTAGGTTAAACATGGCGAGGCACTAGACCTTCTTAGGTATGAGATCATCCACCACTTCCTAGACAAAGGCTCACAGAGAAATTGGATATTTAACTTCTTACAGTAAACTAGGTTTAACTATAGAGACCTCAATAGAAACACATTATCGAAACATGAAATCGAAAAATAAAATCGATAACAAAAATGATAACTTAAAACCGATAACCTCTTGTGTTTGGTTTTATAAGATCTATATAAAAGGATGAACTAGTCATGATGCGGAAACTAATAACTAGTTATACCTTTCGTAGCTTATAGACCTCTTGATCTTCTATTGTATTCCTCTTCTTCTCTTGAACGTCGTGTGGGCGACAATCTTCCAAGAGGTAGTCCACCCAAGCTTCTTCCAAAGCTTCCAAGATCCGGCCACCAACTATCCTCCAAGGGATGCTAGACAAGAGAGCTTCCTTCTCTTCTTCTTCTCCTTCAAGCAACCGGCCACCAAGAGATCACCACCAATTGATGTCGCCGGCCTCCAAGAGAGAAAACAAAAGGAGAGAAGAGAAAGAGCAAGGGTCGGCCACCAAGGAAGAATAGAGAGGAATAGAAGATGTGTTCATGAGTGAGGCACCCTCTCCTTCTCTTTTATATTCCTTGGTCTTGGCAAAAAAGGAAAGTTTTGTAACAAAAAATAAAACTTCCTTTCTTATCATAGCATGGCTGGCCACAAGCTTGTTCTCCAAGCAAGGAAAAATTTTAAACAAAAATTAAAATCTCTCTTTTAAAATCCCTTTTGTGGATAGTTATAAAAGGAATGTTTTATAAATCAAAATCTCTCTTTTAAATCCTTTTATGGATATCTATAAAAGAAAAGATTTAAAATAAAACATGGTTTACAAAAAGGAAAGTTTTATAACAAAAATTAAAATCTTTCTTTCACATTATATATAACTACAAATAAGGAAAGATTTCAAATCTCTCTTTTATTCCTTTGTAGAAAGCTATAAAAGGAAAGATTTTAAAATTTAAAACACTTTTTTAAAACCAACATAAAAGGAAAGTTTTTAACAAAATAAAAACTCCCTTTTATTTCCTTTTATGACCAATCTAAAAAAGGAAAGTTTTATATTAAAATTATCCTTTTAAATCATTTTTATGGATCTCTATAAAAGGAAAGATTTTACAAAAAAGTAAAACTTCCTTCTTCTTGTGTGTGGTCGACCCCTTGCTTGGGTACCAAGCAAGGCTTGGCTGGCCCTAGCTTGGGCTCCAAGCTTAGCTTGGCCGACCCCTTGCTTGGTCTCCAAGCAAGGCTTGGCCGACCCTAGCTTGAGCCTTAAGAAGCTAGGCTTTGAGTGGATATAAGACTTTATATAAGAGGCTACAATAGGGACCTAGAGGAGGAATTGGTTTTGGTCTCCCGATAAGCTTGAGCTTCCTGTGTTCGCCCCGAACACCCAACTCAAGTTCATCAATAATATCTCATTCCACTAAAGAGTTATTATTGCACTACCGCACCAATCCCATATTACAATATAGGCTCTTTCTTATTATAAGTGTGTTAGTCTCCCTGTGTTTAAGATATTGAATGCACACTAATTAAATGAGTTACTGACAACTTACTTAATTAATGTCTAACTCCAAGAGTAGTACCACTCAACCTTATCATCATGTCGAACTAAATCCACCTGCAGGGTTTACATGACAATCCTTATGAGCTCCTCAAGGGGACATCATCAACCTAGATTACTAGGACACAGTTTCATTCTATAATCAACAATACACCATATAAATAATATTATTTCCCAACTTATCGGGCATATTGATTTAACGAGCTAAATCATACCCTTTGATAAATTAAAGAAATAAATATTAAATATACGTGCTTGTTATTATATCATGATTAAGAGTACACACTTCCATAATAACAGATGTTTTGTTCTTTTATATAGTCTGTATAAAAAAAACTACCTCAAATGGTCCAATTCAATACACTCATAGTGTACTAGTGTAATTTATTAGTCAAGATAAACTAATACCTAATTACACTACAACCACTCCAATGGTTTATCCCATTCCATCTTGGTTGTGAGCAACTGTTTATAATTTATAAGGAACTGATAACATGAACTTCTGTATGTCTCCTCACACCATGTTATCTACAATATAAATTAAACGGACAACTACGCTTAGCATAAATGTAGACATTTGACCAATGTGATTCTTATAAATGTTTATACAAAAGCTAGGCTTTTAGTATACATCTTAACAAGAGAGAGCCTCTCCCCAAGCATTTGTTCATATCATCAATGCATGAAATCAATATAAATCAACTAATATACCTTGAAACTCCCAATATGGGACTCAAGTCTCATTCATAATGGAGAGCTTCTTTCCTCTTCCACCACTTTTGTGAAGATTTGTTTGCTTACTGGTTGATAGTAGACACGATGTCCTTGAACTATTCTACTGTCTGCGTAAGCATTGACATATCTCACCCAAGACTCTCCCTGATACAACTCAATTCTCATGAGTGTGTTCGTTCTTGGCCATGAACACGCCTGATTCTATGAGCAATTTTAAGAATTGTCTTTAATTCTCTTTGAAGTGGGCCCACTTTTTCTCACATAGGTGATCTATTAAGAGTATTCCTCATTACTATACTTGGATCATTAAAAGTCGTATGCTCAACCTCCATCCTTCACTGATCCATTGGGTCATTCTCCCATAGTGAGCAACTTTGTCGGTACAATTAGGTTATCCCTTTGAACCTAGTTCTTGGGATCTCCAGTCTGCATAGGTTGGGTTTCCTTTGCACCAACATTTCTCATCAACATCAAGCTCATCCCTCGCGATGAGCTTGCAACTAACTCTCTGTTTAACCCCTTGGTTAACGGATCTGCTAGGTTATCCTTTGACTTCACATAATCAACATCGATAACTCCCGTTGAGAGTAATCATTTAATGATATTATGTCTATGACGTATATGCCTAGACTTACCATTATACAGATAGCTCTGTGCTCAACCGATTACTGATTGATTATCGTAATGTATGTAAATTGTCGGTATAAGTTTCGACCATCTCAGAATATCTTATAAGAATTATCGTAGTCATTCAGCCTCTTCACCATATTTGTCAAGAGCCACAAACTCAGATTCCATCATGGATATGGTTATTATCGTTTACTTAGAAGATTTCCAGGAAATGACTGTACTTTCCAGAGTGAATACATATCTACTCGTAGACTTAGAGTTTTTATCCAACTCGCATTGTTGTATCCTTCAATCATAGCAGGATATCTCGAATAGTGCAGTCTATATTCATGAGTATACCTTAGTACTCTTGTTATCCCTTTTCAGTGCTCAACACCATGATTACTCGTGTATCTACTCAGTTTACTTACTATATAGGCCAAGTCTGGTCGTGTACAACTCATCAGGTACATCAGATTTCTAATCACTCGAGAATAATCTATCTGAGAGATACTTTCACATTAATTTTTCGATAGATGTTGACTCTTATCTATCGACGTTCGTTCCAACACAGTATCACCCTTGGTGAATTCTCAAGAATCTTGTCTACATAATAAGACTAACTAAGAACAAGTCCTTATGTTATTTTAAGAATTTTGATCCCTAAAATTATATCAGATAGACCCATATCTTTCATGTCAAATCTTGAGTTCAATATGTCATTAGTGGATTTGATTATCTTATCATTGTTGGACCCCGTGGTTGTTTTGATGTGATCAACCAAGTTAGGTTAGGTCATGTTTGTTATTTGATCCCTGTGTCTAAGTGTGCAGGAGCTTAGGAGCACAGGAAGTCAAGCTGAAGACGCAGCTAGCGAGAAGGACAGCACGGGAAGGGAGCCGACGGGCTCGATGCGTCCGAAGGACGAAAGAGCTGCGGAAGAGTACACCGGTGGACGAGAAGAACGTGCATGACGTTCGAGGGATGAGAAGCCTGCTCGAGGAGAAGGGTAGAAATTGGATTCGGGTGAGCCCTATTTCGGTCGGCCAAAATCACCCAAGCAATCGGAACTGCGGAAGCCTTCGTGAAGATGAAGAAAAGCTGAAGAAGCCATTGGAGGCACCCTCAACAGTGTTGAGGGCGCCCTCAACATTGAAGGCGCCTTCAACACGCCCTCAACATATTGAAGGCCCTTCAACAGTGTTGAAGGCACCCTCAACATTGAAGGCACCCTCAATATTGTTGAGGGCACCCTCAATTGGGTCAACTCGACCGTTTGTGCATGCATAAAGTTTTATTCGTTCACCTCGGCTGGAGGCGCCCTCAAGGCTCGAGATAAGTTTTTCAGGAGCTAGGAAATTAATCATCAACTCTATAATCAATTCCTAGCAACTTGTGAGCTTTCTTAGTGTGTAAAAAGGCTTCTTCGCCTACAGTAAAGGAGACTTTCTTAGTGCGCTTTCCAACTGTCTTGGATTAACAACATTCTTGGTTGTAACCAAGTCAACTCACTGAGTCTTCCTGCTTTTATTTATTTTATTTTATTTTTTATTATTGTTGCTATTATTTTTGAGTTGAAAGTTTTGAGGAGGGTATTTTTATTTTATAGGCAATTCACCCTTCACCTCTTGTCGGCCCCGCTGCACCAACAAGTGGTATCAGAGCCAGACCGCCTCAGAAGGACTGACCGCCGACTGAAGCAACAAAGATCAAGACGATGGCCGGTGCAAGTATTCATCCCCCAAAATTCAACGGAGACTTCACTACGTGGAGACGACAAATGGAGGTATTTTTTAAAACGGATTTCGATATTCTTATAACTATGAAATATGATTTTACAACTCCAAAACACAAAGAAGAATACCAATAAACGAAGAAAGAGCAAGCCGATTTCGTGGTCAATGGAAAGACAGAGTCCCATATGCTCAGCGTGCTGCCGCCCCAGGAGGTAAGTCAGATAGGAAACTACGACTCTGCCAAAGACCTCTGGGAAAAATTCCTGGAGCTCCACGAAGGTACCTCAAAAGCGAAATTAGTAAGGCGCGACATCCTCCGGACCCAACTGACAAATCTTCGGATGAACAACGGCGAAAAGGTAGCGCAACTCCAAGTGAGAATTAAGGAGCTGATAATTCAACTGAACAATCTCGGAGAATCAGTAACGAACTGAGATTCTTTCCGGTATGCGCTCAACGCCTTCCCAAGAACTCCAGAGTGGTCGTCCTTAGTAGATGCTTACTACATCTCTAAGGACTTTGAGGTAAGTACTTTAGAAAATTTATTTTCTACTTTTGAACTTCACGAGTCTTGAATTACAAAGCCGAAATAAATAGAGAAATCATATCTCAATGTTGCCCTACAAGCCAAGATGGGCAATCCCGACTCCGAAGCGTCAATCGATGAAACTGAAGCGACGTTATTGGTAAGAAAATTAAATAAGTTTATTAATACTAATAAATTTAGATCGCAGTCGAGAAAGCATCAACGCAACAGAAGGACAGCCCGATGCTATAATTGCAATGAGAAAGGGCACATCAAGACTGTCCAAAACTAAAGAAAAGGGACAAGGAGAAGTCTCAAAGGCCGATGTCCTCGAAGTGCAAGAGTCTGAAGGCTGCATGGGATGAATCGTCATCCTCGGAATCAGAAGTCGAAGCATTCTCAGGAGTAGCACTGATGGCTAACCATCAAATCTTTGAAGAAACCAGCTCGGAGATTAGCAAAGATGAAGGGGTAGGATCATCAGAAGAAGAAAACTGTGATGAAGGGGGAGCATTAGAAATAGAGGTAAGTAAGGTACGTTCTCTAACTCCCAAGCAGTCCTTTCAGTTTATTAAAGTGCTTACAAAAGATTTAGTTAAATTAGAAAAGGAAAATGATATGTTAAAATTAAACTTAGCAAAAGCATGTCCTCTTGAGATGTACGATAATCTAAATTCAGAAAATGAAAAATTAAAAAATTAAAAAATGATGCATGCTTAAATAAATTTCCAAAATCAAAACTTAGGATTTCTGGAAAGTTGAATTGACATATTAGAAAATATCAAGAACAACTTAGAAAAATTCCTAAAAGTTATGTACCCCCTAAGTTTTTGATTAATCTGGTAAGAATGAACCTATACTGGATTCCAAAAACCTTTCTAGATTAAATTTTTCTAAGTTAACGTTTTCAGCAAGAAAAATTAAACAGTTAATTTCTTTTGAGGCTTTTTTTAAGAAAGTGGTTGTTGCTCCAATAATCAAGAAGGCCTAGTGCCTCGCCACTGTCTGGAAGCCAAAATATTGAAATAAAATGTTTAATGAACTTACTGATAAAGCATGAAAATAAAAATTAGAAAATGCTTTAAACAATTTTTTTTTGGAAATTTCTCAAAAAAAAAAATCCAAAAATTGCCTAAGTTAGAATCTTTCTTTTTCTTAGAAAATTTTCCTGGTTAAATTTTTTTTTTGAATTTTCCAAAATATTTGTGTTTGCCAAAAACTTAAGAAATTTTTTTAAATTGATTTATTTTAAAACTTGAATAACTGTTACTTAGAAAATTTTTACTTGAAAATTATTACCCCATTTTTTTTTATGTGGTCAAAGGGGGAGAGATAGGTACAAGTTTAGGGGGAGTTTTAGGGGAGTTAATATTTTTTAAATTTTTTTTACTTAATGTTGCAAATTCTTTTATTGCAACCTTTTTGCTTAAAATGTTAGTTTAGTAATTTCTTTAAATTACTTGTCTATTTTTTCCCTAACATGAAATTGAGTTGATGCACATCAAAAAGGAGAATATTGTTGGATCCCGTGGTTGTTTTGATATGATCAACCAAGTTAGGTTAGGTCATGTTTGTTATTTGATCCCTGTGTCTAAGTGTGCAGGAGCTTAGGAGAGCAGGAAGTCAAGCGGAAAACGCAGCTAGCGAGAAGGACGGCACGGGAAGGGAGCCGACGGGCTCGGTGCGTCCGAAGGCGAAAGAGCTACGGAAGAGTACACCGATGGATGAGAAGAACGTGCACGACGCTCGAGGGATGAGAAGCTAGGACAGAAGCCTGCTCGAGGAGAAGGCCGAAAATTAGGTTCGGGTGAGCCATATTTTGGTTGGCCGAAATCACCCAAGCAATCGGAACTGCGGAAGCCTTTGTGAAGATGAAGAAAAGCTGAAAAAGTCATTGGAGGCGCCCTCAATACTGGGCGCCCTCAACATTGAAGGCGCCTTCAACAGTGTTTAAGGCGCCCTCAACATTGAAGGCACCCTCAATATTGTTGAGGGCACCCTCAACTGGGTCAACTCGACTGTTTACGTGCGGATAAAGTTTTATCCGCTCACCTCGGCTGGAAGTGCCCTCAACCTCGTTGGAGGCGCCCTCAAGGCTCGAGATAAGTTTTTCAGGAGCTATATAACAGCCCCTGGAGCTAGGAAATTAATCATCAACTCTGTATTTAATTCCTAGCAACTTGTGAGCTTTCGTAGTGTGTAAAAAGACTTCTCCGTCTACAGTAAAGGAAACTTTCTCAGTGCGCTTTCCAACTGCCTTCAATTAACAACCTTCTTGGTTATAACCAAGTCAACTCGCTGAGTCTTCATGCTTTTATTTATTTTATTTTTTTATTATTATTGTTGCTATTATTTTTGAGTTGAAAGTTTTGAGGAAGGTATTTTTATTTTACAGGCAATTCACCCCTCACCTATTGCCGGCCTCGCTGCACCAACAATCATTACTCCCAATGATAAGTATGTCATCTACATATAGACACAAGATGACGTAGTCATTCTATGTGACTTTCATGTAGACATATTTGTTGGACCGCTGGGGCCGGCTAGAAGGGGGGTTGAATAGCCTGTAAAAATAAAGACACAACCATTCTCAAACTTCTTAAACTAACACTTGCATAATCATTAAATAGACAGAAAGTAAAAGAAGAGGCACACAGGAATTTACTCGGTTACAATCGGGGAGGTTGTTAATCTAAGAAAGATGTTGCACTAGTATCTCCTTCAGGTGGAGAAGCCTCTTACAATGATGAACCGCAAAAAGAAAGAAGCTACCTAAACTGAAGCATACAAGTGTTGGACAATGAATTGCTTGGAATGAATGAAAAGCTTCTGGACCAAAATTATATTTATAGCCTTGGTCGAGGCGCTTGGAAGGGTTCCGAGCGCCCTGGGAGGGATAAAATTTTATCCCCAATGCAACGGATCGCGCTTGACACGATCCGATCAAAAGTCAACTTCTAGGCGCCCAGAATGGATCCGGGCGCTCTGACCGCAAAGTCAACCCTGTTGACTTTTTTGACCGGGCCCTCTACTCCGGTTCAGCTCACCTCGGTCCGGGTTCTCTGCTTCGGCTCCGCTCGCTTGGATGATCTCAGCCATCCGGAATAGGGCTCACCCGAATCCAACTTCCGGCCTTCTCGAGCAGGCTTTTGCTCCGACTTCTCGTCTCTCGGAATCGCCGCATGCTTCCTTCTCATCCGCTAGCGTACTCATCCACAATTTTCATCCCTCGGTTGTACCCCGTGCCGACCTTCTCGCTAGTTGCGTCTCTTGCTTCCCGAGCAGTCTTCCACTCCGGCTTCTCGTCCCTCGGAATCACCGCACGCTTCCTTCTCGTCCGCCGGTGTACTCTTCCGCAGCGCCTCATCCCTCAGACGCACAGCGTACCGTCCTTCTCGCTAGCTGCGTCTTCCGCTCGACTACCTGTGCTCCTAAGCTCCTGCACACTTAGACACAAGGTTAAAAACATACAGGACCAAACTTAACTTGTTGATCACACCAAAACAACCTTGGGGTTCCAACAATCTCCCCCTTTTTGATGTGAGCAACCCAAGTTTAGCTAGGGTGAATAGACATAAAAAATAACTAACTAATTTTGAAATAAAGTGCAAAAAAATAGAAAAAATTGGTCTACCTCCCCCTAGACTTATACTTTTCCTTCTCCCCCTTTGATCACATAAACAATTGGGGTTCTAGGAAAAACTCTAAGGGTAAAACTTTTGAAAACTTTGAATATTTTTGCAATAATTTTCACATAAAGAGTCTCTAAAAAAAATTTCTAAGTAAACTTTAAGTAAGAAAATTTTTCTAAGAAAACTCTAAGTAAGAAAATTTTCTAAGTGAGACTGAAAAAATTCTGACTTAGGCAACTTTGTAAAAAAATGTTAAAAAGACTTTTTAAAGTATTATTAAATTTCAACTTTAATGTTTTATTAAAAAGTTAATTAAACATTTTATTTCAATATTTTGGCTTTCAGGTCGTGGCGAGGCACTAGGCCTTCTTGGTTATTGGAGCAACAACCACTTCCTTAGACAAAGTCTCATAAAGAAACTCACTGTTTAATTTTCTCGCTGAGAGCGCTAAATCTAATTAAAATTTAGATTAAGCAAGATTTAGGAACACAATATAGGTTCCAGCCAACTAGATTAACTAAGAATTTCTTAGGGACATATCTTTTTGAAATGTTCCTAATTTGTCCCTTATGATACCTAAAATACCAATTTACATTGTTAAATTTTCTAACATTGGTATTAAATGAGCATGCATGATTTTTCAAGTTATTTACTTATACTTTTAAATTACCATTTTCTACTTTTAATTTTTCATTTTTTAATTTAGTTCTGTCAAATTCTTCTATTGGGCAAGATTTAGCTAATATTGTTTTTAAATTCTTAATTTCTTTTCTAATTTACAGCAATTCTTAGTTAACAATTTAATAAACTTAAATAGTTTGTCGGGAGGAAGAGGTCGTACCTGACTTACCTTATTGATCTCGTTGTCCGTTTCTCCCCCTGAACTGCTGCTATCTTCCGATGTGGCTCCCCCTTTATCGATGCTCATTTCGGAAGAGCTTGACTCACAATCGTCGTCTTGATGACTTGCCATTAGTGCAAGTCTGGAGAAGGCTTCGACTTCCGATTCGGACGACGTATCGTCCCACGTCGCTTTTAATGCCTTGCATTTTTGAACAGGCTTCTTACCTTTATCTTTGTCCTTATTCCTCAGCTTGGGACAGTTGTTCTTGACGTGTCCTTCTTCGTTGCAGTGGTAGCAGCGGATCGCTCTTTTCTTTCTACCCTGTGGATGGTTAGTTTTTCTAGAATTACATAAGTTCTTAAATCGCCTTACCATCATTACCATTTCCTCGTCGTCGAGAGAGGACTTTGACTCAGGTTCGTCTCTCGATACTTTGAGGGCGATGTTGTGCTTGGGATCCTTCGTACCTGCACATCTTGATTCATGCGCTTCAAATGTGGAAAAGAATTCTTCTAATGTAATTTTTTCTAAATCTTTCGAAATGTAAAAGGCATCTACTAGTGATGCCCATTTTGTATTTCTAGGAAATGAGTTGAGGGTGTACCTTAGCGAATCTCGGTTACTTACCTTTTTTCCGAGATTCGAGAGTCCGGTGATGATTTCCTTAATTCTTGAGTGCAGATGCGCAACTATCTCGTCTTCCCCAAGTCGCAGGCTGGTGAGTTGGTTGCGGAGTAAATCTCATTTCGCGAGCTTAGCTTCGGACGTTCCTTCGTGCAGCTCAAGGAACTTCTCCCAAAGTTCCTTCGTGGAGTCGTAGTTGCCGATCCGGTTGACTTCTTGTGGTGGGAGAACGCTCAGCAGATGGTACTCTCTGCTTTGTCGTTTGCGACGTAGTCGGCTTGCTCCTTTTTCTACCACTGATATTTTTCTTTGCCTTCTGGTGCTACAAAACCAAATTCCATTATAAGAAGTAATTCAAAATCGGTTTTGAAAAATACCTGCATTCGCTTTTTCCAAGTAGCGAATTCCCCTTCGAATTTTGGCAGGTAGATGCTTGGTCCGACCATTATTTTGTTGCTTCGTTCGGCGGTTAGTCCTCTTGAACCGTCTTAGCTCTGATACCACTTAGACACAAGGTTAAAAATACACAGGACCTAACTTAACTTGATCACACCAAAATAACCTTGGGGTTCCAACAATATTTATCACACTCATTAATTTTGAATCCACATTCCTTCATGACATTATCAAATTTCTCATGTCACTGCTTTGGTGCTTGTTTCAAGCCATATAATAACTTTACCAATCTACAAACCTTATTTTTATGACCTGACATAAAAAACCCCTTAGGTTGCTCAATGTAGATTTTTTTCTTCTAAATCCCTATCTAGAAAGGCTATCTTTACATCCATTTAATGTGATTTCATAAAGCGGTTATAGCAAACAATACTCTAATAGAAGTTATTCTCGACACAAAAGAATACATATTACAGTAATCAAGGATTTCTTGTTGTCGGTATCCTTTGGTTACTAATCTGACCTTATACTTATCAATTATGTCATTTGACTTCACTTTCTTCTTGAAAATCCACTTGTAATCCAGTGGTTATTTCTAGGAGGAAGATCCACAAGTTTCCAAGTGTGATTTTGCAAGATATATTTTATCTCAGGTTTAATTACCTCTCTCCAATGATGTCCATCAGAAGAACTTACTGGTTCTAAGTAACTTCGGGGCTCACTTTCCAATGTGAAAGTGATAAAATCTGATCTATAGGATTTTTCTACCCGAGCTCTTTTGCTCTGTCTAAGGTCAACCTCGATTGGTTCATTATCATCTTCTTCGCCTTGCGTTTCATATGCTCATTTTAAGGAGTTAGCATCCTCTCGGGTATTATACAGAAACACATACTCGAAGAACGAGGTATATCTTGATTTTATTATCAAGTTCTTGTGTATATTCGGTATTTGTGACTCATATAAAAAAAATCGGTACGCACTGCTGTTATGTGCATATCCAATAAATATACAATCAACAGTCTTTGGTCTTATCTTAATCCTTTTCAGATCAGGCACTAACACTTTGACAAGACACCCCCACATTCGTAAATATTTATCCGACGATTGTCGTCCATTTCACAACTCATAAGGGCTCTTAGAAGAGCATTCATCATCTCCTTTATAGTTCGATTCTTACACTTGGCAACTCCATTTTGCTGAGGAGTATAAGGAATTGTTATTTCATGTTTGATCCCATGTTCAGCACACAACTCAGTGAACGATGATATATATTCACCGCCTCGGTCACTTCAAACCACCTTAATTTTTTTATTAAGTTGGTTTTCAACCTCATTTTTATAGAGAGCAAATTTCTCTATAGCTTCATCCTTACTTTTGAGAAGATACACATAACAGTATTTTGTGTTATCATCTACAAAAGTGATGAAATATTTATTACAACCACGTGCTGGCATACCTTTTAGGTCACACACGTTAATGTGAATTAGGTCAAGTGGTTCTTTACTTCTTTCAATATGTTAAAAGGATGACCTTGTTATTTTCGCTTCAACACAAATCTCACACTTGTGTTTTGGGTCAAGGTGGAATATAAGTATACTTTGCATGTTTATTAATATACGCAACATATTATTGTTAACATGTCCTAGTCGGTAGGATTGAAAAGCGCTAGAGAGGGGGAGGGGTGAATAGCGCTCGTGGCTAATTCGTTTGTTAAGAAATAATCAAGTAAACACGCAGCGGAATAAACAGAAATCAATTACAAACACCAAGGATTTACTTGGTTCGGAGCCTGTGGCGACTCCTACTCCAAGGCTCGCACGTAAGAGTGCTTTCAATGGACAATCACTATAGCTTCCGAAAGTTATAACTTGAAGTATAGTTTTAATGTAATAATTGAAAGTATACCGACGACTTTTTAGATCTGGATGGTCGTGCTTTTGGTCGTCAGAGTTGCGTCGCTTGGAAGCCAGAGTCACATCGCTCGATCATCGGAGTCGCGTCACCCGGTTGCTGGAATTGCGTTACTGAGTAGCAAGTTCGCCTTGTAGAGCAGTGCACAGTAGAAAGATCACAATTGGAAGTGTGTAATTGTCTCTGCTCAAACCAGGCTTAAATAGTCCATTGAGGGTGCCTCCAACCTCCATAGGAGGTGCCTTCAGCCTGAGTCCACAATGTTGATAAGCTTCCATGGCATCCGCTGCTTATCCACCCGAAGGCGCCTCCAAGCTCCATGGAGGGTGCACTCCATCCAACGTTCAAGGTGCCTCCCATCTCCTTGGAAAGCGCCTTCGCTCCTTACTACGAGGCTTTCATCCAAGGCACCCGAGGCGCCTCCAAGCTCCATAGAGGGGGCATCGGGTACTGTTCATCCAAGGCACCCGAGGCGCCTCCAAGCTCCATAGAGGGGGCATCGGGTACTGTTCATCCAAGGCTTCCCTTGGGCAACTTCATTCCTGCAATGCATATTAATCCATAAAAAAAATATACCCTGCAAAACCAAGTTAGCACAATAAAATATAAATAATATAAGTATTTGACAGTCATCAGATTGTCCAGTTCTGACTTCGGATTTCCCTCCGGAAACCCTAGGTCGAACTGATGCCTATTGTTCCCTCACTCGGGAACGCGTCCTCACCTACTCCACTCAGGAGAGTTTGCCTGTTGCCAGACCGGTCCTCCAGACCGACTAGACTTTTGCTCAGCGCCCGAGGCTCTCGATCTTCATGTTGGGTGTCCGCTCCACGACCCGTCCAAACTTCCACCCGGTTCGCGACATCAGGATTTCAACTTAGAGTCCCCGACTCTAGGATTTTGCCCGAAGCGCTCGACCCGCTAAGACTTTCTGCCTAGGGTTACCACCCCCTAGGGTTGTCCACCTGCCTAACTTAAGCTAGGACTTTTCCTCACCTAGGGTTACCGCCTCCTAGTACCTAGGGTTACCACCCCCTAGGGGTTTCCACTTGCCTAACCGTAGCTAGAACTTTTGCCTAAGAACACTTAGGACTTTCCTACAAGCTCATTCAAACTTATTAGATCACAAGACAACTTAACTTTGGATCCTTTAACATAATCAAAACTCAGGTTCGATCGTCGGATGCTTCCCGCACCAACATAGTCCATGTTAGAGTGTATATTGAAAGCCTAAGCTTTTGTAGACATTTATTTTGAATAAAGAATCACATTTGGTCAAATTGTCTACATTTGTTTGTAGTTATTCAATTAATTTATATTGTAGATAACATAGTATGTGGTGTCACATACAGAAGATAATGTTATAAGTACCTTATAAATTATAAACAGTAGCTCACGACCAAGATAGAAAGGAACAAACCATTGGAAGGTCGTAGTGTAATTAGGTATTAGTTTATCTTAACTATATAATTACACTAGTACACTTAGAGTGTATTGAGTAGGACCATGAGAGGTCGTTTCTTTTATACTGACTTTATAAAGGAACAAAGACCTCAGTTATTATGGAAGTGTGTGCTCTTAATCTTAATATAATAACAAGCACATATATTTGATATTTATTTCTTTAATTTATCAATGTGTGAGATTTAGTTTGATAAATCAATAAGCTCGATAAGTTGGGAAATGATATCACTTATAGTGTGTGTTGTTGATTATAGAAGGAAACTGTGTCCTAGTGATCTAGGTTGATAATGTCCCCAAGAGGAGCTTATAAGGATTGTCATGTTAAACTCTGTAGGTGGACTTAGTCCAACATGACGATAAGGTTGAGTGGTACTACTCTTGGACTAAGATATTAATTAAATGAGTTGTCAATAACTCACTTAATTAGTGGACATTCGACATCTTAAACACAGGGAGACTAACACACTCATAATAAGAAAGAGCCCAAAAATATAATTTGGGATTGGTGCGGTAGTTCAATAATAGTTCTCTAGTGGAATGAATTATTATTGATAAAATTAAGTTGTGTGTTCGGGGCGAACACGGGATGCTTAATTTTATCGGGAGACCAAAACCAATTCCTCCTCTCGGTCCCTATCATAGCCTCTTATTTATAGAGTACTATACCCACCTATACCCACCTTCATACCCATATTATAGGGGCCGACCAAGCTAGCTTGGGAACCAAGCTAGGGTCGGCCAAGCCTTGGTCCATGGGTGGCCGACCCTAGCTTGAACCCAAGTCTAGGTGGGCGGCCATTAAAAATTCAAAAGGAATTTTAATTTTAATTTTTTTTCTTATGTGGAATACATGATTTAAAAGAGTGTTTAAAAATTAAAATATTTCCTTTTATAAGATTCTACAAAAGATTAAGAGAAGAGTTAAATCTCTTTCCTTATTTGTAGATTAAAAGGTTGATTTTAATTTTGGTATAAACTTTACTTATTTATCATCCACATGTTGAAAAGTTAAATTTTAAAATTATAGAAAGTTCCTTTTATAGCATCAATCATGAAGGGATTATTAAAAAAAAAATTTATTTTAAAATTTCTCCGGAAGCAAATTAGGAAGTTTTAATTTTTCTAGCGAAAAATTTCCTTGATAGCTTACATGAGGTGGTCGGCCATATAAACTAAGAAAAGGAATTTAATTTTAATTTATTAAATTTTCCTTTTCAATGGCAATAGAGTTAAGGAAGTTTTTATTAAATTTTCCTTATTTGCCAAGGCTAAAGGATTATAAAAGAGGGGGTTTGGGTGCCTTTGTGGTAACAACCTCTATTCTATTTCTCCCTCTTTTCTTCCTTGGTGTGGCCGGCCTCTCCCTTCTCTCTTCTCTCCATCTTTGTGGCCGAACCTCTCATCCTTCTTGGAGATCAAGTGGTGGCTGGATTTTAGCTTGGAGAAGAAGGAAAGAAAACTTGCATCCCTTGGAGCTTGGTTGGTGGAAAAAGATCTTCATCCTTTAGAAGCTTTGTGCTTGGCCGAAACTTGAAGGAAGGAAAAGAAGGTGCTAGGTGGTCCTCGTCTCGGAAGATCGTTGCCCACACAACGTCCGAGATTAGAAGAGGAATACGGTAGAAGATCAAGAGGTCATTATCTACTAAGAAAGGTATAACTAATATTGTTTTCCGCATCATGTTAGTTTTATCTCCATGTAAAAATACCAAATACAAGAGGCATGCGATTCTAGTTTTTCGAATTAGTTTTCGAAATTGTGTCCTTTTGTTTTTTCTTTTCCCTGTGATTTGATTGTTCTTAGAGGTTAACCTAGGGTTACTATAGGAAGGTTAAATATTTAATTTCCTTAAAAGGCTTTGTCTAGTCGGTGGTGGTTGCTCCCATATCCAAGAAGGTCATGTGCCTCGCCATGCAGTACTGGAAGCCGATTTTGGAAATAGATATTTAATTGTCTTCGTAACCTAGGTGATTTGGATCAAACGTGTTAAGTTCCGCAGGAGATCCAAGTCTAAACCTAAAAGAACAAATAAATTAAACTTAGGATCAAACGTGTTAAGTTCCGCAGGCGATCCAAGTTTAATTTAAAAGAACACATGGTAGCTAGGAAAAGGTTCAGACCTTTGTACAAAATTTTTGTACAGTGGAATCGTTAGGTTTTTCGAGTAGCAACCAACAGTCCACCATACCACAAACATGAAGACTCAAACATATAAGTGGAAGAGCTTTCGTTTTTATTTATCTTAGGCATAATGGTCATTACATTGAGTTTGAATAGCCTATCATATACATAGCTCTTCCCGACAAATATTCCATTCTTAGACAATGCAACTTTGTCTGATCCAAAAATAATGCAAAAGTCATGCTTGCTTAACAGTAATCCAGCCACTAGATTCTTCTGAATCTCTAGAAGATACAACACATTATTCAAAGTAAGGTCCTTACTCGAGGTCATCTTCAGCACCACTTTTCCTTGGCCCATGATGTCCGAGGTTACTGAGTTTCCCATGAACAATTTATCTCCATTGACTTCTTCAAAGTTGTGGAGCAGCTTCTTGTTGCAGCAAACATGTTTAGTGACTGCAGTATCGATCCACCATTGCTGCAGGTTTGAACCCACCAAATTTGACTTAGAGAGCATAACATAGAGATCATCCATTTTTGGTCCCTCGTTCAGGTTGTCCTCCTGCTTCTTCTTCAGCTTTCTGCACTCCGAAGATTTGTGACCGACTCGGTCACAGTTGAAGAATTTCCCAGAGAATTTTTTCTTGTTGATGCCTCATCTAGGTCCTATTTTGGAAGATTTGGGGTTCTTCTGTTTCGAGCTTTGATAGTGCTCGACCAAGTTGGATTTAATGGTAGCCTGAGAGAATAACTTTCTCTCTAAACTCTTGTTGTCTTCTTCTACGCGAAATCTAACAATGAGTTCCTCCACATTCATCTCATTCCTCTTGTGCTTGAGATAGTTCTTGAAGTCCTTCCAGCTAGGGGGCAGCTTCTCAATGATAGTAGCCACCTGGAAAGTTTCACTCATAATCATCCCTTCTAAATGGATCTCGTGTAAGATCACTTGAAGCTCCTGGACTTGGCTAATCACCGTCTTGGAGTCAACCATCTTGTAATCCAAGAATCGACCACGATGAACTTCTTGGCCCTTGTATCCTTCATCTTGTACTTATTATCCACGGACTCCCACAACTCCTTAGCCATACTCTTCATGTTATACACAACGTACAGCGAGTCAGCAAGGCAATTGAGGATGTAGTTTTGGCAAAGGAACTTAGAATGAGTTTATGTCTCCACTGCACTAATGGTATGCACATTAGCATCCTCAACATGCTTGGGAGGGTCCTCGGTCAAGAATTGAGACAGATTGAGCATGGTCAAGTAGAAAAACATCTTCTGCTGCCACCTCTTGAAGTTCACTGAACTTCTCTAGCTTTTTACCGTGATTGATTGACATAGTTCTAATCAGGGCAGAGGGGGTCTTTATATGTTGAGTCTGTTGCACCTCAACACTTTGTTCTGTGGCCATCTCAATATAATCGAGTCTGTTTTAAGATTGTTGGATAAACAATCCACCGGAGATTCTAGGGAATTAGCCGAATTTAAATACACAAAATTAAATTCAACTTATCTATTGAAATGACTTGAGCTGATAATGTTGGTTGGTCCTAGGAAGATCGTACCGATTCCACTGTACAAAAATTTTATACAAGTGTCGAACATTTCCTAAACAACCTATTGTGTTCTTTAGAAGTTAAATTAGGAATCGCAGACGGAACTTAACATCATTGATTCTAAATTTAACTTATCTGTTCTTAATGGTTTAGATTTGAATCGCAAGCGGAACTTAACACTATTGATTAAAGTCCACCTGCGTTATAAATTCCATTAAACATTAATTTCCAAAATTGGCTTCCAAGACTGCATGGCGAGGCACATGACCTTCTTGGGTATGGGAGCATCCACCACCGCCTAGGCAAAGCCTTTTAAGGAGAACTAATATTTAATTTCCTTATATAACTCTAGGTTTAACCAAAAGAAACAATCGAATCACAAATTCGAAAAAAAAAACAAAGAAAACACAACTTCGAAACAAATCTGAAAAACTAGAATCTAATGCCTCTTGTGTTTGGAATTCATACAAAGAAAAATAACTAGCATGATGCGGAAAATAATTATTAGGTATACCTTTCCTTTGTATGCTAATAACCTCGAGATCTTCTGCCGTATTCCTCGCTTCGCCTTGGACGTCATGTGGGCGACGATCCTCCAAGATGAATACCACCCGAAAAGCTCCTCCTCCTTCTAGTACTCGGCCACCAACACCACCAAGGAACCAAAGAGAGCAAGGGAAAAGGGAAGGGAAGAGATCCGACCACAAGAGAGAGCACAATCAATAGAATAAGAATAGATGCATACCCTACTTCTCCGCTTCTTCTCCTTCTCTTTGTATCTGGCCATACAAAACAACCACATAGAGGTGGTCGACCCTAGCATGTAGAGAAGCAAGGGTCGGCCCTTGGAGAAGACTTGGGAGAAGAGAGAAAGAGAATTAAATTAGAATTGAGGTCTCTCTTCCCCTTCTTTTATAACACTTGCCCAAGGCAAATAAGGAAAGATTTTTACAAAAAAAAAAAAAATTCCTCTTGTTTTTCCTTTTTCCCCTTTTATTTTCCTTTTCCTTTCACTTGATTGATTTTAATCATCAACCAATGATGGGTTTAATATATTGGCCGACCCTTTGCTTGGGCACCAAGCAAGGGTGGCCGACCCCCTTAAAAGGAAGGAAATAACTTTATAAAAATTTTATAAGCAAAGAAATAACTCTTATAAAATTTTACAAGCTCCCTTTTAATTTCCTAAAGCGAATGTTAAAAAAGGAAAATTTTAAAAAATTAAAACCAAGTTTTAAAATTTCTCTTCTAAAATTTCCTTTTTTTAACATGGTTACAAAAATAGAAAGTTTTAATTTAAAACTTCTCTTCCTTTTTTTTAAACCATGAGGATGGTTTAAAAAAGGAAAGTTTTAAAACTTTTAAACTTTCTTTTAAACCATGTGGCCTAATTCAAATAAGAAAAGTTTTATATTTTAAAAACTCTCTTTTAAATCTTGTAAATATCTACAAAGAGAAGATTTTAAAAATTCAAAACACCCCTCCTTATTTGAAATATGTGGTTGGCACCCTTGAAACTTCTTATGGTCGGCCACCTTAAGGAGATTATGGCCGGCCCCTTTGGCTTGGTCACCAAGCCATGGGTCGGCCCCTTCTTGGACACAAAGATGGGTCTTTTATGGATGGACTTAAGGCTTTAATGAGGCTACGACAGGGACCTAGAGGAGAAATTGGTTTTGGCCTTCCGATGAGCTTGAGTATCCCGTGTTCGCCCCGAACACACAACTCAAGTTCATCAATAATAGCTCATTCCACTAGAGAGTTATTATTGCATTACCGCACCAATCCCAAATTACATTATGGGCTCCTTCTTATCATGAGTGTGTTAGTCTTCCTGTGTTTAAGATAACGAATGTCCACTAATTAAGTAAGTTACTGATAACTCACTTAATTAATATCTAACTCCAAGAGTAGTACCACTCAACCTTATCGTCATGTCGGACTAAGTCCACCTGCAGGGTTTAACATGACAATCCTTATGAGTTCATCTTGGGGACATTCTCAACCTAGATAACTAGGACACAGTTTCCTTCTATAATCAACAACACACACTATAAGTAATATCATTTCTCAACTTATCGGGCCTATTGATTTATCGAGCTAAATCTCACCCTTTAATAAGTTAAAGAAATAAATACTAAATATATGTGCTTGTTATTATATTAGGATTAAGAGCACACACTTCCATAATAACTAAGGTCTAGTTCTTTTATTAAGTCAGTATAAAAAGAACTTACCTAATATGGTCCTACTCAATACACTTAGAGTGTACTAGTGTAATTTATTAGTCAAGATAAACTAATACCTAATTACACTATGACTATTTCAATGGTTTGTTCCTTTTCATCTTAGTCGTGAGCAACTGTTTATAATTTATAAAGAACTAATAACATGATCTTCTGTGTGTGACACCACACACCATGTTTTCTACAATATAAATTAATTGAACAACTATACTTAACAAATAAAATATAGACATTTGACCAATGTGATTCTTTTACTTCATAAATAAATGTTTACAAAAGCTAGATTTTTAATATACACTCTAACAATCTCCCACTTATACTAAAAGACTATGCTGCCATATATCCTGCCATACATCTGATTCTCAAACCTTCAACATGCCCATCAAAAGCTCTTGCCTTAAGGGCCTTAGTGAAAGGAACTCTCAGGCTATCATCTGATGCAATCTAGGCAGCAACAACTTCTCCTCGTTATACGATGTCTCGTATTAGGTGGTACTTACGCTCAATTATGTTTACTTGCCTTATGGACTTATGGTTTCTTCGAATTTGCTACTACTACAACAACAATAACAACCAAGCCTTTTCCCACTAGGTGGGGTCGGCTATATGAATCCTTTTACGTCATTAAGCTCTATCTCCTATTATATCATCATCTATATTTAAATAAATTTTATCTTGTTTTATTGTTGCTAACCAAGTCTTTTTTGGTCTTCCTCTTTCTCGTTTGATATGCACGTTTATCATAGTTTCACATCGCCTAACTGGAGCATTTATTGGTCGTCTAAGTACATGTACGTACCATCTTAAACGTGTCTCTCGGATTTTGTCCTCAATAGATGTAACTCCGACTTTCTCTCTAATGCTCTCATTCCTTATTTTGTCCATCTTCATATGTCCACACATCCACCTTAACATCCTCATCTCTGCAACTCTCATCTTATGCTCATGTGCTCGAGTCATAGCCTAATATTCATCTTCATATAACATAGCAGGTCTAACAGCGGTTTTATAGAACTTACCTTTAAGTTTAAGAGGTACTTTACGGTCACATAAAACACCCGACGCTCCCTCCATTTCACCCATCCTGCTTGTATTCTATGTAAGACGTCTCTCTCAATCCCTTCATCATTTTGTAAAAATAATCCTAAATATTTAAATCTCTCGGTTCCGGGCAACTCGTCCTCTCCTATCTTAACAATTGTTTCATTACTTCTAATATTGCTAAACTTAAATTCCATATATTCTTTCTTTAATCTACTAAGCTTAAAACCTTTCCCTTATAGTGCTTAGGGACCAAGCCATGGGTCGCCCCCTTCTTGAACACCAAGATGGGCCTTTTATGGATGGACTTGAGGCTTTAATGAGGCTACGACAGGGACCTAGAGGAGAAATTGGTTTTGGCCTTCCGATGAGCTTGAGTATCCCGTGTTCACCCCGAACACACAACTCAAGTTCATCAATAATAGCTCATTCTACTAGAGAGTTATTATTGCACTACCGCACCAATCTCAAATTACATTATGAGCTCCTTTTTATCATGAGTGTGTTAGTCTCCCTGTGTTTAAGATATCGAATGTCCATTAATTTAATTGAGTTACTGATAACTCACTTTAATTAATGTCTTAGTCCAAGAGTAGTACCACTTAACCTTATCGTTATGTCGGACTAAGTCCACCTGCAGGGTTTAACATGACAATCCTTATGAGCTCCTCTTGGGGGCATTCTCAACATAGATTACTAGGACACATTTTCCTTCTATAATTAACAACACACACTATAAGTAATATCATTTCCCAACTTATTGGACCTATTGATTTATCGAGCTAAATCTCACCCTTTGATAAGTTAAAGAAATAAATACTAAATATATGTGTTTGTTATTATATTAGGATTAAGAACACACACTTCCATAATAACTAAGGTCTAGTTCTTTTATTAAGTCAGTATAAAAAGAACTTACCTAATATGGTCCTACTCAATACACTTAGAGTGTACTAGTGTAATTTATTAGTCAAGATAAACTAATATCTAATTACACTACGACTATTCCAATGGTTTGTTCCTTTCCATCTTAGTCGTGAGCAACTGTTTATAATTTATAAAGAACTAATAACATGATCTTCTGTGTGTGACACTACACACAATGTTATCTACAATATAAATTAATTGAACAACTACACTTAACAAATAAAATGTAGACATTTGACCAATGTGATTCTTTTATTTCATAAATAAATGTTTACAAAAGCTAGACTTTTAGTATACACTCTAACAGATAATCTCAGGCTGCTAGCAGAGGCTGATTTCTGCCAAGTGTTGAGAGTAGACTGATCGAGCAGACAGAAGTCGAGCGGGTAGGTTGGCCGAGTAGGCAGTATAGTCAACCGAGCTGTGTAGAAGATCAGGCAGAGCTGACCAAGTGGTAGATCAGTCGAGCGGGCAAAGTGGTTGAATAGAGAGTTTGACCAGGCAAAGCGGTCGATCAAATAAAGTAGAGCAGCCGACCGGGTGGTTTAGCTGAGCTGGCTGAGAAGCTGAGTAATCCGAGAGGCTGAGCGAATGTGAGACCGAGTTGCCCAGCGAGCAAGCGATCGAGAGAGTGAGTCGCTGAGCGAGTGAGCAACCAAGGGAGTTTTCAGCCGACTGGACAGAAAACCAAGCGTCCGGGCGAGCGTGTTGTCGGACGAGCGAAGCAGACAAGTGGTCGGTCGGGCAAAGCAGTAGAGCGACCGAACGAGTGAACGACTAGACAGACATGTAGCCGAGCAGCGGACGAGGCCGAGCGAATGAGCGAATAGGCGGTCGGGCGAGCAGAGAAGCCGAGATGCCAAGCGGGTGGCCGAGTGAGCGAGTGTTTGGCCGGGCAGAGAGGGCGAATGGACCAAGGCCTGCGATGGTCCCAGTTTCCTTGAAACAGATTCACCCCACCTCCTGCTGTGCTTTGAGGTTTACTTGGGGTCGCCTATTTCCCAGGATACAATCGTTAACAATGATTCCCACCAAACACTGGTGGTTACGACGAATTGAGTGGTACCCGACTGTTATCATGGGCACTCTGGTGAGCAAGAGTTGCACGATAGAGGAGGAAGGGAACAGAGGTGGCATCCCTTACCAACATTGAATGGCGAGTAATGGTCATTTAATACCTAGGGATTAATGATAGTCGGCGACCATCAATGTCTGACCATTACTATCTAGAAGATTAATGGTCATTTAATACCTAGGGATTAATGATAGTCGGCGACCATCAATGTCTGACCATTACTATCCAGAAGATTACGAAAACAATGGTTAATGCTTCTGTTATCTTCTTGAGCAGTAAAAAGAATCCATGTGGTAAAATGTTGGTTGTTCCACTTGGGACCCCAACTAATGTGACATTCGACACGTATAGGTCATGCTCGCACACAAGTCAGCATGATTCAGTACAATCTGGGCCTTGGATTTACACCCCTCTGTGTACCCACACTTGAGAGAGAGTCTCGCCCCATACATTTATTCACATCATCAATGCATGGAATCAATATAAATTAATTAATATGCCTTGAAACTCCCAATGTGGGACTAAAGTCTCATTCACAATGGAGAGTTCTTTCCTCTCCCACCACTTCTCTATTCACATATATCCAACAAAAATTTGTGATTGTCAATACATCTAAATAAAAGTTAAACTTAATGTCTATCAGAGACGCGAAATGGTAGAGGTATCTAATTCACTCTTGCTAAAAAATAATAAAATCCTTCATTTTGATCGAACATAATATGGACGAATGCATTAACATTTAAACTTAATCAAGCAAGGAGTATAATAGCACCAACCATATCAGCATGACAATGTTAGGTGTGGTTTCTCTTCTCTAATCTCAATGAGCGAGAGAATCACAAAGAGGGGGAGTTAGAAAGGGGAAGAGGGGAAACTCGAAAAAAAAAATTAACATTTTTATTTTACAGTGTATGGATAAAAATAAAAAATTTCTAATTCATATTCTTATTGATCAGAGGAGAAAGCGTCACCGACAAAAGAGAAACGTAACGAGAGAATGCTAGGTTGAGAAATATTGAAGGTGAATAGATTAGATCTTATAAAATAACTTGCATAATTAAAAATAAATGGAAAATGTAAAAAAAAAACACCCCTTATGACTATATCCGTTGAACCATAATTTGATCTTGAAATCCGAAGCTTGAATTAAAGAATGAGATCATGTAAATCTTTTATCACATTGACTTTATTTTTTCCATTATATTAAAAAATTATACATAATGGTCCCAATTTTTAGAGAATGATATCGTGCAAATCTTTTATCATATATGTTCTATATTTTTTTCCCATTTTCTTAAAAAAAATATACATAAGAATATATTTAATATATTAAAAATAATGAGTCCCAATAAAAATTAGGGTCCTAGATATAGACCTTAATGACATATGCCTAAAGCTGCTAACTATGGGTGGAAATGAATCAAGTTGGTTCACGAGCTTTTCAAGCCGATTTGAATAACATTTGATTTGTGTTTGAAATTATTAAATTCAAGTCAAACTCAAACATGTTTGACAATTTTTCGAGTCAAATTCAAATCTATAATATTTTGTCTATAATATTTTGTTTGAGTGTTTACAAGCTGCTTGTGAGTTTTTATTTAATTTTATTATATATTTTTTATTTCTTGTTTTTAAATTACCACCACTGTGGTCCTAGTTTTTGAAATGCAATACCAATGTAGTGCTAATTTGAATAATTAAGGTTTGAATAGTTTGAATCGAATTTGAATTTAAGACATTTCGAACTAAAGTTCGATTTTGCTAGAATCAAAGTTTAAATAATTTCAATTGAATTCAAGTTCAAATTTCATTTTGAATTGATCATGAGCTAAAATTATTTATATTTTTGAATTTCGAATCAAATTCGAATACCATATATATACTTTAGAGCTCAAATTTTAATACTAATATTTTCATACTATTTTATTTGATTTGTTTACACCCCTAGTGCTAACTAAGGATATCAATGGTTAATGAAGTAAATCGAGAATGAAAGATGAAAAGAGATCGATATATATGAATGTGTTAGATTATAACAAAAGGTAATTACCCCTCTTAGAATCCGTTCCTAGGTTATGTGAAGGGAAATAAATCACGAGGTCAGTTTATAACCGATCGCCAAGTTGTATAGGGGGTGTGAGGGTTTTTTTTCTTGAAGGTATGCATCCGTCGGAAATTACTTCTTTACCCTCATTGTAATAAGTCGATCACCCTCTAACTAATTGAACATCCCGTGAAAACGTATACAAATATGTTAGAAAAAAATGATTAACCCGGCTGGGTAACGTCAAGCCTGGGGTGACCGGGTCGACCCCACGAAAGTTTCTCACCAGCCACCAGGGTAAATCGGGAAGCGCTCGCAGCGAGCAGCCAGGAGCCTAGCATCCTTTAGTTGCGTGCCCTATTTGGAGAAAAAATTTCTGCAAATTCGTCATAGCTAGGGCTCGAACCGTAGGTGCCTGGGTGACAACCTGGATGCTCTATCGCTGCACTATAGCTCCGGGGGCAAACCTAAGGTAAGGAAACCTAAGGTAAGGTAAACTTTTTATAGTGACTGGATCCACCGCTTCGCGATCCCATATCCCAGAAACCCCCGAAGGGATTTTTTGGGGAGCCTGAGTACTACTTGGTTGATAAGAGCGTCCCACCGACCTCAGTCAACATTCTCCAAATTGGGGACTTTTAATTGATAAGAGCCTGCGCAAGTTGGGACTCGAACCTGACACCTCAGTCAATGGGTAACACCGTCATAACCAAAGCACTCCTAGTTCAGTTGTTAAAACTAAGGTAGGATAAACTTTTTATAGTGATTGGGACACCGCTTCGCGACCCCATATCCCAGAAACACTTGAAGGAATTTTTTGGGAAGTCTCAGTACCACTTGATTGATAAGAGTGTACCACCGTCGAAGCGGTGACCTCAGTCAACAAATCCTAAATTGGAGACTTTTAATTGATAAGAACATACACAGATTGAAGCTCGAACTTGATACTTCAATCAATGGGTATACAAATATGTTAGAGCAATGATGAAAAGGAGCATTGGAATGAAATGATACATATGTGTAGCATATTGAATTCATAAGAACTACATACACATCAAGTGATTGAGTTTTTTTAAAAAAACTAGTAGGAGAAATTATTTTGAGCAATTAGTTTTGATGATAAAAAATAATCAATAATAATTTTATTTTATTTTATTTTTACTTAATTTATTTTGCCATGTTATTTAAACTATTATGGTGATGCTAAACAACGAAACTAAACTAAACTAAACGAGCTTCGCCCGGCGCACTTTAACCGAGTCCCGTGTGGCTTACGATAGTACCTCCGATGGTCCACAAATACGATGAACCCTAGTGCCTTTTCGTCTTTCTGATTCCTCTCCTCGTTCTCGATCAAAACCTATTTCGAGCTCAATGTCCAAGGCGTGGGGCGGCGTCGGCGCATGGGCGCTCGACGCCGAGCAAGCAGAGGCCGAGGAGCGCGAGCGGATGGCCGCGGATATGCCTCCACCCAACTCACTCCTCGCCGGCGAGTCCGCACAGAGCTTCCCCAGCCTTAAGGAGGCGGCTACCTCCTCCAAGCAGAAGAAAAAAAAGGGCGTCACAATCCCCCTCGCGCAGTTCAACGCCGGCAGCTTAGGCGCTGGCACGGGCGGGCGTCGAGACGCCTTCGAGCCGAAGGGTCTCACCCCTTCCGAGATGAGCCAACTCCCTACTGGCCCGAGGGAGCGATCCCAGGAGGAGCTAGAACAGGGCCGCTTCGGCGGCGGGTTCCGAGGGTATGGTGGTGGAGGTGGCGTCCGTGGGGGTTTTCCCAACCGTAGGTCTGACGAGGCGGATGGTTCGTGGGGCGGCGACGGAGGTGGAAGGAGGGGCTACGGTGGGTTCAATGAGGATCAGCGGAGGGGGCCTAATAGGGCTTCGGATTTTGACCAGCTGTCTAGGGCTGACGAGGTCGACAACTGGGGTTCAGGAAAGAAAGCATTTGTTCCTCAACTGACCGAGGGCGGGAGGCGGGATTCGTATAGCTTCGTGGGCGGTGGCAGTTCATCTAGGGCTGATGAAGTAGATAACTGGGCTTCCGCAAAGAAGACACCAGCATCTAATTACCCTAGCTCTGGATCTAGGTATGGGGATTCTCGTACCTTTTCTGATTCTGATCGATGGGGTAGGGATAGAGAAGGATCAATACCGAACGATCAGGGAAGACCAAAGCTTATTTTAGATCCGCCAAAGAGGGATGTTGCTGCGTCGAGTGAGCCTCCAAGAACACGACCAAGTCCGTTTGGGGCTGCGCGTCCGAGAGAGGAGATTTTAGCAGAGAAAGGCCTGGACTGGAAGAGGTTGGACTCTGATATTGAGATTAAGAAGACCAGCAGGCCTACTAGTTCACATTCAAGCAGACCTTCTAGTGCACAATCAAACAAGGCCGGAAGTCCACGATCACAATCAGTATCTGCTGCAGCAGAAGTGACAGTGAAGTCTAGACCAAAGACGAATCCTTTTGGGGATGCAAAGCCGCGAGAGATTCTCTTGGATGAGAAAGGTATAGATTGGAGGAAAATCGACAAGGATCTGGAACACCGCAGTGTGGAAAGGTTTGGACCCATTTTTTCGTTTAACTCGTTCCTCACTCTAAGTAGAATTTGTGACTATTGACTCTTTTTGTTTATTTTTTTTTCCACTATTTGCGTGACATAGACTTTCTTACTTTTTTTTTTAGCCATTTGGTTGCATCAATCTAATTGAAAATTGCTTCCGGAGTTAATCGCGTAGCAGCATCGAGATGTGTTTTTTTATGTTAAGTTATATTGCTCGTATTTTCCACCTCTGTTTTTGTGGGATTCCTATGATTTGACAATACAAATATAACTTGAATGGCCTTGCGCACTGTTCCTGACTTAAAAAAAAAATTCACTATACTTAATTTTCCGACATATGTTAGGTATGTCACTGTGCTTATTAAATTGTCCTAGCACTGTGTTAGACTTGGCGTTTTTGCTTTAGATGACAAATGCTTCGAAACAATTCCTACTCCCTTAACTTTTTGGTTGCCATTTAGCTCAAAACTCTGAACTTCTGAATTTAGTAATTGCACTCGTTGTCTTTATTTCTATTCGGAACTTTGAAACTTAAAGAAAAAGAGGAGAAAACGATCAACACAACTTGGAAATAAACAATTATTGGATTCTTTCACAGTCATCTTTTCTTATCTTTACACTCGATTATTTAAAGGCTAACTACAAGGATGCAAATGAAGATAATTAAATAGTTAATGTTGGATCACTTTTCAACTTGATCCAACCATCTTACTTCATTGTAATCTGCTACTTTGCTTTAGATGAGACTCTAATATCTAACAATTACATTAAATCTGTATCTGCTTGTATTCTAATCCATGCAGCTGGTAGTAGCTCCCTTTATTGAGAGGAGATTTATAAAAAATATATATAAAGTAAGTGGTATTTAGGTTTTCATATGAACACATAATGCATGTTTGCTATGCCTGCACTAGTATAAATTCTTTTTTAAGAAACAATCATTTAACCATGGGTGCCCTATGTATTTTATTCCTTCATTGAATTCTATGCAAAGAATATGATGTTATAGTACTTGGACAAAGGGTTCTTGCATTTCTGATGGGTTATATTATTGCTTTATTACAAAATATGGTTCAAGACCGGCTTAGACACTTCTAATGCTAAATTGTCTCATTCTTTTTAGAACTGACAATATTAAACTTGATTCAACCTAAAACATAATTAAAGAGACAAGCTTCAAAAGTGATACAATATGACCCAAATGTATAAATGAGTTGACACAAATTTATTTTATAAAGAATTTATTTTTAAAAATTAATAACTTTTATATTCTATAAGTCAATTATTTAAAGAGTTAAGTTAATCTTATATCTCATTACATTATTTTTTTTTTAAAAAAAATATTTTGATATTATCTCATATAGTTTTTATTGACTGAATGACACGATCCCTTTATGACATGATTA
The DNA here is from genome assembly GCF_018446385.1 of Zingiber officinale. Classification (NCBI taxonomy): domain Eukaryota; kingdom Viridiplantae; phylum Streptophyta; class Magnoliopsida; order Zingiberales; family Zingiberaceae; genus Zingiber; species Zingiber officinale. Next base: position 123,420,477 of record NC_055989.1, read on the forward strand.
AGATGACATGAATTGTCATCCCTAGTCCTTTCCAATTGTGCTTGAGATTAACATGAGAGGTTTCTTCAAGAGATATAATGATAGTTTATGAAAATATATAAAAAAAACTATTCTAACCACTTCATAGAGGGTGATGTTATTGATTTTGAGTAACTCAAACTAAATTTGACCTCAAAATATTAAAATAGTATATTGTTTCCCATTAATTAAGGGAATATCCTATTGAAGAAGTATTCTGTATATGTGAAAAGTTGCATATAACCTTTTGCATCGACAATGAAACACTTGGATGTCTTAGACTTAGTTGTTTGAGGCATGAGACGCCCAAAAGTGCATAGGTGTTCTAGGGCCTGAGGCATTAGGTGCAAGATGAGGCACACGCCTTACTGAAGTAGATACTTTGGGTATAAATTTTTACAATTCATGAATATATATATATATATATATATATATATAGGGAATTTCTATCAAAATATTTCACTAACAAAATTCAAATATTTCACAAACTATTAAATAATAATGTAAATATAAAATTCACTAACATTCAAATATTGAACTAGTTTATCTTCATAATCAAACTTCAAATTAAAGAAAAATCAAAATAAGTGGAATGAAAATTCTAAACTAACTTGCAATTTGAATTTGTGAGGAATGAAAAAACAACATCATTAGAATGTAAATTCTGAACTAATTTACAATTTGATTGAGAGAAACAAAATAAAACCGATAAGAAAACTTATAACTTACATCTGAGGAAAAAACATGAAATAAAAGGAGAAAAGCAAGAAAGTGCAGTTAAATCTAGAAGACCGATGTTGATGTTGTAGGTGAGAGAAGAGTTCGCATTTGAGAAGGGTGTGGAGGGGAGGGGAGGTTAATTTTGATTTTTTAGGGGAGAGGAAGAGTCATGCAAGAGAAAATCAGTGAAATAAGTTTGCAATGGACTAAGGGAGGTTGATGTTCATTTTCTAGGGGAGAGGAAGAGTTAAGCAAGAAAACTGTATCGTATTAATGCAACCTAATTAATTTAAAAGGTATTTAAAGGTATGAGTTAGACTTTTAAATAAGATATTAAAACTTCAATAAAGCAAGGAAAATCATGCCTTAAACACGACTTAACCTCTCAATAGGCGCGCGTTTAAGCATGCTTCATGCACTGCACCTGGGCCACTACCCTAGCGCAAATGGCGTGCCTGGGCATAGCCAGACGCGCGCTATTTTCTCTTGGATTATTCTTGAGGCACTTTAGAATTTTCAGTACTACCTCTAAATGATCATGACACAGGGCCTTAGGAAATTGATTGGTGACACAGATTGTGAATGATATATTTGGTTCTGTAACTGTGAGGTATAATGTGTTGCCCATATAGATGATAAGAATAATATGCTTTTTTAGATGGAGAGGTTAAATGAAATACTAAGTGATTAGAGATATTTTTGATCCTAAACTATGCTCTAGGGGATCACATTAGATTATATATATACTTTCAATTTGCATACTAGATTACTCTCCTCTTGAGTAACATACCTTGGATATTGCTCCATTGACACTTCTTTCATGAGGTTAGTATGGAGGATGACATTCTCATCAATCAGTGAAGGAGCCATGCAAATGTAATGCAAATGAGGTCTATATCTGGTTGACCATGGCTTACTTCACTTGCATGTGAAATTGCCTCTAAAATGGATTTAGCAATAGAATGTGTAATCGACGAAGAAATAAAGGTAGAATAGAATTATATGAGTTTCGGTAGCATTGTGTAGAATTACATGTTAGAATTATACAATTCACATTTCGTATTATATGATATGATATGATTTAAATATAATTGATATGATTCTTTTATATAAATCAGAAGTGAAAGGAATCGTGATGATTTAATCCAATTTATTATGACTTGATATGAATCTCATTTTATACGGTTATAAACATACGAACAAAATAAATTAAAATTCAAATCTAATCGCTAAGACTTACACATTATATTCATTGACCTAGAAAAAACTTATAATAGAATGAGGGAAATTATGTATGTATGAGGATATGTACGAGGATGTAATGACAAGAGTGAATACTCCATGCAGGTTAATTGACATGTTTTCTATAAAGATAGAGTTATATCAAGGATTAGAGTACATATCTTTTTACATTTGTCATGAATGTACTCATTGAAGATGTTCAAGATACATTACTATGGTGCATGTTGTTTACTATTGGCATTGTTTTGGTCGAAGAGATATGTGAAGGAGTTAATATTAAGCTAAAATTTTGGTGGAAAACACTAGAAGTAAAATATTTTAGGTTTAGTAGAGTAAAAATAAAATATATGGAACTTAAGTTTAGTCATATTAGAATATAAAAGATAATTGTTAAAATAGGAGATGACAAGTTATGTGTAACCGAGAACTTTAAGTCTAGGATTGTTTTTGCAAAATGATGGAGGTGTTAATAGAGTTGTTTTCCTTGAGATACAAGAAGGATGAATTGAAATGAAGAGTGTCAAGTGCTCTTTGCAATCATAATGTACATTGAAATCTTAAAGGGAAGGTTAACAAAACAATGATTAGACTTGTTATGTTATATGAAGCTGATGTTGGGGTATGAATTGAGAAGATGAGAGTCATCGAGATACAAGGATGGACAAATAAGAAATAAGAACATCAAAAAGAAAGTCAAGGTTTTGTCTATTGAGAGAAAACTCTAGAGACACATTTAAGATGATATGAACATGTAGAGACTAATAAATGCTCAAGTTTGACGGTATGAGACCATGACAAATACACACATCAATCGAGAAAGAGGGAGATAAAAAATGACTTAGTTAACAACATGGTAAAATTCATTTAAATATAGCTGAGAATATAATAGGGGATTGAGCCCAATAGTGTAGGAGGATCCATATAGCTAATCACACTTAGTAGGATAAATGTTTGGTTGTTGTTATTTAAATCTAACCACTAAGAAATTAAATTAAGCCCCAATATAAGACACATTAAATCTAAATTTATTATAAAAATAAAGAATGAATTTTGTATTTTGTACACTAGAATTATAATGATCATAAGAGTGACTTGTCAAAGTTTGCACAGGAAAAATAGGATAAAAATTATCAAGCGGAGATAAAGTGTTTGAGATAGTCAATTTCAACTCAACACCTAACAATAGAGAAGAATAAAATCTCGTCTCATTGATCTATAAAATCATAATAAGGATAAAATCAATAGTGACTTAGGTGTCTTGTCTAAGATGTCCATTTCTATCATAAAAGCATTTGACAAGTTATTTTTTTCTCTTTTCATTTCAATTCTTAATGGAGTTAAATAACAATTTATGCATTGTCATTAATGGAGGATACAATATTTAACTGACTTGATAATAGAATTATGTAATTAAAGGAAATATTATATTATTTTAAATACTTTTAGATATCAAAGCTATTAAAAATGAAATAGAATTATTTTAACATATTTTATATTTTTTTATTTGAATCTTATAATTCCTTGTCTAATATGATTCACAGTTTGATAATGTATCAAAATGATTCATGGTATGAATCTTGATTTGAGAACCTAGTGCAGAAGCACATTTTGTTGTCATTGTTGGTAAACATACATACATCCAACCAACATGTTTTCCCAACTAATAAGATTCTCATTTAAGACTTTTAATAAACTAGACACCATCTTCTCAAGATTAGGAAGACTCTGTTGACCAACACATTTATAAATCTACAGAGGAAGCTTAGAGGGCTCAACCATGAATAGATGAAGGTGGTGCAAATGGTCTACCAATTTGGAGGTTCATACTTGATTTTAATCACTTTCCTTGCTTGTGAATCTTAAATGGAAACAATGTTACCAATATATATATATATATATATATATATATATATATGACAATTTAAAATTTTAGTGAGCTTAGTAATTATTAACAAATTCAGAAGGAAATGAAAGTACATTAAGTACAAAGGAACATAGTATATATGGAGCAACAGAAACTTACCAATATCTTTTGCAATAATCATAAGTAAATATGGCAATAGTAAGTGAACGATTAAAGATAGAAAATAAGTGGATGTTATAAGACACGTATTTAGAGGCATTTAAATCAAGGATCAAGTAGAAAACCAGTGGAATGCATCATAAATGCAATATAAGTGCTTTCAAGAGATAGGTCAATCTTGAGTGTAGATATATGTCACAATCTAAAACTATAGAAGACGAGTGTACTCAATTTGAACTAGGATAGTGGAGCTTGATCTAAAGGGCATTGTAACAATGAACCACCTTGAGTGACTATTTTGACTGAGCCATGTGCAGTTTCTAAAGGATATTGTGTCTACTGGTATGATCTCCATGGCTTCTCTAGTGACCTCTGCTGTGACAACTCTCTACATGATGAGTGATTGAAGCAACTTTGTCTACTTGAGGGATCAAATGGTGTTATAGATATAGTAAATGTCCTCAACAGCCTCAATTCCTCATATAAATATTTGATAGGGGGAAATTAAGATGCCTACCAAATGTGAGTCATCGCTGGCTCTAGTACTGGACAAACTGTGTGACAACATATAATGGCAAGGAGTTTTTCGAAATGATCTTGTATAACCTCAATATCCTTATATTTGATGCGATTAAGAAGATATTTCTAAGATTAACAACAGTGACTTGGAATCAGCCGATATGTGTGGTTATCTTTGTGTTAGACTGCCACAACTGAAAGAGATTGCTGATTGATTACATAGTAGGCTTGAGAGATATGAGCTGTGTACTAATCCTTAGCTTTGTCTAGGTCTCTAATAACAAGATCAGTAGCAACTATGCTTATAAGATTGAGATTAATGGATTACCAGGAGGCAAGCAACTAAGTGTCAATCCACTCCCATGAGGTTCTTGCAAGCTTAGGAATTTTGGCTACTTGGGTGGAGAGGTGTGTTCCAGTTGATCTTGGTTCATGAACTAGATTTTGATTGTAGTGATCATGGAGCATAGCTCTCCGTATTCAACTTCCCCATAGTAATATTTGTGGAGACAAAAAGCTAGGAGCACTAGTAGCTGGAGGAAATTGTGAAGTGGTTGTGGAAAGTCACATTTGGGATTGAAGACATATCTTGATGAAGCCACCAAAACATAAGTGAAGACTACAACTCTTGCAGAAGAAGAATTGCTGGATATAATTCTTCATTGTGTATTGAATGAAAACAGGTGTTCTTCATAATGATTGAAAAAAATGATGGAATTTGAATAATCAGGAAGGCCTGCAGTCAACTCTGTTTTGCTTAATGATGGTTTGACAAACTTGCTTGCACGGGGCTTGCAAATTGTTTTGCAGTGGTTTGTTGACTAGCCATGAAATGGAAATCCTCAAGTCTTGAGGTGATGAGGTGAGGTAGTGCATGCATTAACTATGATACTACTAATTGGAAAGATGTTAAAGAGTTGTCTTTACCTAAGTAGTCCCTCTGTCTATGTCTTTTATTGATTAATATAAAAATACATCTTATAGCTTGTACTGAATAGTATTTACAACTAGGTCCAGTATTTACTATTAGGTCGCTAACAATAATGTTAATAACAATGGTTTTGAGGGTATGGTCCATATGCATAGATGGTACTGGCTTTTAATGTCGCTAACACCATTTTTATGAATGTTGAAAGGAAAGAAAAGAATATGAGAGAAAGGAAGGAGTGGTATCATGGAAGGAAGGAAGAGAAAGAAAATATGGTAAAACCTTGATTATTTTTTATTGTGGAAAAGTCCTCTGCCCATTTCACTCCAAGTAATGAATTTTTTTCTTGGATTCACTATAAGTGGATCCCTTCTCTCGGAAACCAACAAAATCACCCCAAGTAAACAAGGTCTAACTGTTCTCTTATCTTCCTTACCATAGAGATTCTTGCAGGTTGCCCCTTGAGTCTCCTCCATTCCTTTTCCTATTTTAATTTCTCTCTAATCCGGTTTTCAATTATAATCTGTTGCATATTGTCTAGTGTTACTGTCTCACTGTTGCCTCTTCCTTAATTTTGTTTCCTTTTGTTCTCACCAACATCTTTCAGATTTGAATATGCTGTACTTCTTTCTACCCCACTTCCCTTGGACTTCTGTTTTTTCTCCCTTTTTTCCCACTACAATAACTCTTGCATAATTCATTCTTTCTTTGTCCTTTTGTTTTAGAGGGTCGTCAAGAGATAGAATCATAGAATGATTATACTTATCAACTTGTGAATCTGTGTTTTCATTCTGCTTTTATTTTAAGAACATTACTGTTACATGAATAGAAAGAAATACAATTAGAATTAATAACTTTTAAAGATATACATGCCTTGCTTTGTCTGGACAAGCCATAGACTAGCACATATGCCTCAGATAATACCGTGCTTCAAGCTTACGTTTGGTTGGATGCTGTGTTGTAGCCTTTCAGGTCTGGCTTGAGTGTGGGTTTCGAGTGTTGTTCTTACATTTATGTTTCTTTTTGACAAGCTTTTTTTGTGAACTGATTCTCAGACCTGAGACTGATGAAGAAAAGGTGCTGAAAGAAGAAATTGATAAGCTGAAGGCATTGACTATAGAAGCTGAGTCAGACATTAATAGTAAGGTTGTAAAACTATCTTCTGAAGAACTTTCTAGGCTCCACGAAGAGATAGCCAACAAGGAAAGAGATCTCGAACTTATAGCATGTCAGTTGAATGACAAGGTTCGGTTTGGCCAAAAGGTCACAGCAAATTCTAGACCAGGATCTGCAGCTGGAAGGAGTGATACATCATCTGGAAGACCACCATCTCGATCTGGCATGTCTGAAAGTTCTAAGAGTGTTGAGTTTGTTGATGCACCACAGTTAAGAAGTGGGACAGAGGATGCTTGGAGAAAACCAATGAACGATAGGCGAGGGCTTCACGTCCGGAGAGATAGAGGCTTCTTTGACAACAGGAATGGGAACAGGTGCATCATATACCCCTTTTATTGTTTTTCTTGCTCTTTTCGATGGTATTATTCATTATCTCTTTGGGAAATCATGCCTTGGTGGCTCTGTTTCACAACCATTTATGATTCTTGTTTTACCACATTTTGTTATCTTCATGAAATTATCTTCCTTTTCTGTTGTTGATTTAGGTTTTAAAGTATACCTAGTCTTTTAGGGTTTACGATCCAATAAATTTAATTTAAGTTAGTGGTTCCTTTCTTTGGTTAACTTTTAAGTTTTGAGTTGTTGATTTACTTTGAGATTACAAGCATAAAACATGAATACAGAGTTCATTTTTTGAGTTGGCCAATTTTGATGATTTAGTCTTAATTAGTGTTTGTCAATACTAAATCAAATTGGATTAGGAGTTGTTTGATTTCCTCAAAATTTGGAAGTAGCTTTAGCAGTAAAAAATTGCAGTTATCAGAATAATTATTTTGCAAATGTATGGTTTATTGTTATCTAAGTTGCAATTTTATATAAAATTAAGCCGGACAAACTGCAAATGTTATTTCATTATCATTCATGTTTATCCCAACTATTTAGGGTTAATTATATGCATCTAATGCCTCCCTTTATTTCTATTGAAAATAATATAACTAGTGATATTCATATTTGTTATATATATATATATATATATAATTACGTTGTTTAGCTAACCCCACCTAGTGGGATAAGACTTGGTTGTTGTTGTTGTATTTTTTTATTACGATGTCTAATGTTTTATTTGATGACTTGTTAGTAATTGCATTTTGTGATTGCCACCTACAAGTGATATTTAAACGATTTTTTTAAAAAATGAAAATGTTGATATGTCATCATAGATATATAGACATGGATAACAGATTATTTGATACCAATCCATTTATTTATATATGGTCAGAAATAGAAAATTATCAAATATTTCAAATAGTTTTGGACCTTTTGGTTAGAGTCAAGTAGTATTAGTGCATGATTTTATATTTTTTTATCATACAATATAAAAAATGATAAAGAATTAGACTATATTTCTTCGACTAGGTTTAAAGATACAAAATCAACATGGTGTTATAACTTTGTAAAATTGATATAGACAAACAAAAAAAAGTTTGCTAATAAGTTGTGTTTATTCTTGTATAAAATGGAATTTCTAGAGCTTGTTGTAGTGAAGTATTGGAATATTTTAGTCATCTTTACAGAAATATTATCGCATTGGTCATCATTACTGCAATTGCAACAAGGGTAGGGTGTTTGTAAGCAACCAATCGAACAACATAGCTGCAATTTCATTAGCACAATTTGCGTTTGCCTGCATTAATTCTTTATGCATTACTTATTCCAAGCACCAAACTTGCCCTTTCTGGGTTTCCTCCCATGTTCTTTGGCTGGTAGACTGATAAAGTAGTTTTCTGCTGCAAATACTCATCCTTTGATTAGCTGTGAAACTTAATGTTCTTAGAAAACCTCTAGTTAGTGCTGGAGTGCTATTTTGGGCAATCTTTAATTTTAAACTTGTCGATGCAAACTACAATTACTAAAAACAGTTGTCTTTGATTTCAAGGAGTATAATTTCACTCCTACAAACCGTGGCGAAGGGTGACCGACCTCTCAAATTATTTAAACAAGTCTTGTTTACTTCTTTATCAGATGAATTACTTTTACAACTTATTTCTTTGTTAAGCTGTCCGGTGATAATTCCTGATCGGTTTTTTACTGTTATATTATTCATTCTTTCTTGGATTGCCTCAAATTGTATCAGAAGAAAAATTTTGTATTTCTGATCGACATTGTTCTTGTTTTATGTTTTTACTTCTTTAATGTTTTTCAGGTCCAGTGCTAGGGAGGGTTGGTGATGTCGATACATTGGCTTCAGACAGTAAAAACCAGCAACGGTGTCAATTTATTAACCCTTCCATCTTGTTTCATTTTTGGTCTGCAGTTGGAGATGAGACTTGAATGGCGGTGGGGACTTTTTCATCGCCTAATTTATTGCTGCATTTGTGCGGTGGAAACTTTTTATTTTTCAATCATGTCGAGGCAAAAACATGGCCTATTTTTACCAACTGTCGAATCTCTTCATCATCATTTTACTTTGTTTCTATAAAACTGCAACCAGTCCTTATGAACAGAAATTAAACAGTTGTCTTGCATGCTTTCGTGTAACTATGTTTTGTTTTATACATTTGTAGTTAAGATGATGGACGAATTTTAAAAAATAGTTGCATTTGTTAAATGGTTAGCATGTTTGATGAACTCAATTTGCATAGTTTGGAATGATCATTATGGTCATTTTTGTTTAGGCTTTGAGCAGTATAGGCTTTCAATCATCGACTGTAATGCAAATTTTTGTTGGAAAACATCTATTTCTGATAAAACTGTTTCAAATCTATTGCTGCACAAAATGTTAAATTTACATGCGAACCGTTTTCAAAAGATAATCGACTACTAACTTGGTATATGTTGTGACGAGTTATATTAATTGGTCTCTAACTAGTGAGATTGGCCACATTGATTTATATCTATAAAAATTCTAATAATTTTAATACTTTTTAACTGCATTATTCAAACTCTTTCTGTAATTAAAAATATTTTCTCACTTTTTTAGATTTAAGTATATATTTATTTCAAATGGCCTAAGAGTATTTTAAGTATGTGGCGTTAAATATTTTCTTTCAAAATGAAAATGGCTAGGCTCTTTAATTTATTACCAATTTTTCGGATCTAAATGTACTTAAATTTAATTAAAACAAAATAACTAAAACTTAAAATCATTGGGGATGTAGCTCAGATGGTAGAGCGCTCGCTTAGCATGCGAGAGGTACGGGGATCGATACCCCGCATCTCCAATTTATTTTTAGCATTAGATCTTTTTGCCAGTGGTCGCTACTCCCTCCCTTCTCCATGAATCTCCTTCTTCTTCCCCCATATCTTCTCGTTTTCCAGGCCACTAATGTCGCTACTCCCTCCCTTCTCCATGAATCTCCTTCTTCTTCCCCCATATCTTCTCGTTTTCCAGGCCACTAATGTTTGTCTGCGTGGAAGGCATTCTCATCTTCGGGCCTCAGAAGTGTCCTCAAGGTTGTTGTTCGAGCAAGCTTAAAGTAATGGGGATGCAGCTCAGATGGTAAAGCGCTCGCTTAGCATGAGAGAGGCACGGGGTCGATAAATGTTTTGTTGGCATTAGATCTTTTTGCCAGCGGTCGCTACTCCCTCCCCCCTCCGTGAATCTCCTTCTTCTTCCCCATATCTTCCCGTTTTCCAGGCCACTGATACGAGAATCGATACCCTGCATCTCCAGATATTTTCCTAAAATCGTTTTACCGGGGGACATTCCTCCTTCCTCCTCCGTGGATCTCCTTCCTGTCTAGCCTTCTCCCATATCTTCCCGTTCCTAGGCCACCGATGTGTTTGGTTGCGTGGAAGCATTCTCATCTTCCACAGGGGCCTCGAGTAAGAGATTTGTAGCAGCACGATGATGGGCGGGCATCACCAAATCGCCTCAGAAGTGTCCTCAAGGTTGTTGTTCAACCAAGCTTGAAGTAATGGGGATGTAGCTCAGATGGTAAAGTGATGTTCAACCAAGCTTGAAGCAATGGGGATGTAGCTCAGATGGTAGAGCGCTCGTGCGAGAGGTACGGGGATCGATAATCCGCATCTCCAGTTTTTGGCGTAAATCTTTTTGTCGGCGGCCGTTCCTCCTCCCTCTCTTCCGTGGATCTCCTTCCTTTTCCGTCCTGTCTAGCCTTCCTCCATATCTTTTCGTTTCCAGGCCACCGATGTTTGGTTGCGTGGAAGGCATTCTCATCCTCCACTGGGGCCTCGAGTTGGAGATTTCGAAGCAGTGCGATGATGGGCGGACATCACCAAATCGCCTCGGAACTGTCCTCAAGGTCGCTGTTCAATCAAGCTTGAAGCAAGATCGGTACTAGCTTCTCGTTCTCCCAAATTAGGATGGTCCTCAAGGCTGATATTCACAATCCAGCTTGAAGCATAATCGGTACTACTTTCTCGTTCTCCCAAATTAGGTTTTCCTCAAAAGCTGTTCTTCTTCAAAGAGTCAGGCTTGATGGATACGCTTTCTGTACTGTTTGCAGGTTGAGATCCATGGACTGGTGAAGATATTCATCGATAGCTATAATGCACAGACAATTGCTACGATGTACTTCTCGTCAAGGCAGTTACTGCATTATCTTGTTCCTCTTGTCAAACATATAATTTCTGTGATTTATGCATTCGTTGGCTCTATGGTAATACTTGGTTATTTCATTGAACCATTGATCTTAACCTGGCTAGCTTACATGAGTTTCTTCAACTTATTGAACTATTTGATATTCGTAGATAGCATCCATGTTTTTGCTCAAATTCTTCAAATTCTGGCACACTGCAATCTTGTTATTGACACTTTTCTCTGAATCCTAACTGTGGCAATAATTAAGGTTTAAGGCATGGAAGTAGCCTCATTAGTCTGCATTCCCCATGGTTTGAAGTAAACTGAGAAATTCCTGAGTTTCTCAAATCTATCTCACACTGGAGCAGAATGGATGAGAAAGACTGATCTTAGTGATAGCACCAACTGTAGATTTTCAGCACCATTTATCTTTGTGGCTGTTTGCATTTGATCAACTTCTATTTGCAATATATAAACTTAATCATTGTCAAATTCCTTTTGGCGCTATGCCTTGTTCTAGCCCTCTTACCAGAAGCCGCACCTTTGGCTGAAGCTACATCTAGTGCACTTGCTTCTGCTGGTTCATCCTTGATCAATAAACCTACATAGGTTTCTTCTATGATATCAAATTGTAAGACATTACGTACTTGATAACATAACATTGATAAATTGTCTGCTTTAACCACTATTGTTCATCGCACTCACAAATTTGTTCTTGGTATGAGGTTGCCTATTTCAGTATTGCTCTTCACTAAGCACACTTAATTATGAACTTTTGCAAACAAAGCTAGTTATACCAAAAAGGCACCTCAATGTTCCATTTAAGACAAGCTACACTCATGGTTCACACACTTTTCCTACTTCTTTGTGTGTTTCAGTTCATTGTCCCTTGCATGTTAGATCTAGTTGCTACTATCAAACTCTTTGCCAATTACATGTTGATCACACTATTTGCTCAACTCCACTAGCAAACCATGTATGTTAAAAGTTTAGTTTTAGATATTAATAATTAATCACACATTATTTGGTCCTTTTAAATGGAACAAAAAAATAGTTTGAAATTTTCACTATTTCCTCTTTCTTTGTGTTGAGATCAATGTGCAATTTGAAATCCATATTCATGAACTCAGAAGTGACAAATTTGGAACTTCTAGTCATGTATATAACATAGTATTTCTCTAAAACCTTTCGGTTCACCCATCAAAGGAAGCATTTCCTCTCACTGATAAAACAAAGAATTCTTCTTGTTGATTTCAGGGGGGAAGAAAGCCAACAGATGCATATCGCCCTCATCAATGATAACTATCTGCATAACAAGTGTTGAATGGAAGAAGTATGGAAAAGGACATAGGAGAACAAAGAGAAAAAGTACGAGGATGAAATAAGTTAGATTTCTCAAATATTTGATTTATTGGTCTGATGTTTTTATTCATCTACTTACATTAATCAAAAATGATAAGACAGTTTATACTGGTGTTATCTCAAATTGCTTCACTATGATTAAAACAGGCTACATGGCGTTTTAGGAGAGCGGAAAGTTAACTGGAGAGTGGTTATACATCGTCTTCTCTTACCTCAACTCCATATTCTTCTGTTCTCTCCTGTTTTTTATGATTAAATAATATTATATTGATAATTAAAACAACAGTGGGGATGTAGCTCAGATGGTAGAGCGCTCGCTTAGCATGCGAGAGGTACGGGGATCGATACCCCGCATCTCCATTTTGTAATGTTTGTAGCTTTTTGATGAATGAATGAATTCATATGGCTTGGCAATCATTATACTAACCTATTCAGCTGTAAACATTTCTTGTTGTTGATTTCAGGATGATTACTATCCACAAAACACTTTGATAGGAAAATAGGATTTTTTTTATTTGGTTGGAAAAAATTGATTTCTTTTTTGTGCCATCTCCATATATAGTGCTTAGATTATTTAGATTGGTGTTTTCTCAAATTGATATCAAGAGCTTGAGCTTCTTTGATGATTGCTTCACTATGATTAAAAGAGTAACATTGTTATCATTACTTTTTAAGTTATGGTTCTTTTTTTTCAGTTGTTCGGATTCATATATGCTTAAAAGAGTGGTTATATATTGTTTTATGAAAGGTCTGTAATAATGTTTGAAGCTATTTTTTTGTTCTTTGAGATTATGAAAGATTATGCAGCTTCAGTAGTCAGTAACTTTCAATCAACGTATTTATACTTTCTAATTACGTATTCAAAAAAGTGCAATTGAAATTATTCTTTTCAACTTAATTTAATTAACTTATTTTATATTTAAATAGTTCAGAAAATTACTTCAAAAGTGGCAACTTTTGTTAGTTAGAAATGTGACAGTATATTAGTAGAATTTAAACAATAATGGGGATGTAGCTCAGATGGTAGAGCGCTCGCTTAGCATGCGAGAGGTACGGGGATCGATACCCCGCATCTCCATTTTTTTCAGTCTTATTTCTATTTTAATTTTTAAAATAAATGTGCTCCCTCAAGGTCGGCATTCAATCAATTATGCAGTGAAATCGGTAATTTCTTGTCTTGTGATGGATATCAATGAACTTTTTCCCTTTTTTTTTTTTGCAAAGAGTCAAGCTCAAAATCATCTTCTCCTCAGATGAATATGCACTTTTCCCTTGTTGATTGTTAACGTGCAGCTTGGGGATTCAACTCACATTTAGGATATCATTGTAAGCATCGCGGTATTGCGGTCCAGTAAACTCAATATTAAATTATATAAAAAATGATATACTTCTTTGATATAGATTGGCTAAATTCATCTAAGCATACTGTAGTTCTCAATTAGTGATTCCTTTAATTCTCTAATATTCACTTGTGGCAGGTCTTATGGATTTGCAATTACTATACTAACATTTCTCGTCCAGGCAGCTACACTCCTTGGAGAAAGAAAGCTCAGTTGCATCTATTTGCTCAACTGGTCGAACTGGTAAGTTCTGAGATTTATGCATTGATTGGGTGTCGATGATACTTGCCAATTTAATTGAATCAATAATTGTAACTAATGCTTTATTTCAACCTATCTCTGACAAAAGAATGAATTCTTTTCTCAGAATGAACTATTTTGTATGTGAATCTTACACTATTATTCTGTTGTAGATACTATAGCAATGCCGGCGCACCGTGATGTTGTTATGGGACTTCGGTAGCAATTTATCGCGGGGACAGATCTTTTAACCGCAAGATATTGGCCTCTTCGAATGTTGTACTCCTCAAATAAGTCTTCCTTGTATAAAGTATGATGGATTCTTGCTCTGGCCCTGTTCTTAGGCTCATTGATAATTTCTACCTGCTAAATTATCATTAAAAGCATCAAACTTCATTAAAGGACAGTCTTCTACTTGAATCTCCCGTTAATATAGGGTTTTAGGAAAAGATGGAATCATATTGAATTTATTGTACTATCTTGTAATATAATTAAGAGATTATTTATGCAACTCGTGACCTCTAAGTCACGTGACATAATTAAACTTTATTGTTGGAAAAATAGTCAACTATATATTGATTAAGATGATTAATTAATTCTATCGATTAGATGACTATTATTATCATCAAAAGAGTTTTTTCTTTTGAAAGAGTCAACTACTAAGATACAATCTAATCTAGTGAAGATGTTCTCTAGTTTAAGGCAAGATTGTCTTGAAATATCATTAAACAATAGATTATTGACAAAATGTAAACTTGATTGAATTCTCTAGTTTAAAATTGGTTTTAATAAATAAATAAATAATAAATGGCCATCTAAAATCTGGATAGTAATTAAAAGAGTATGGATTGTTTAATCAAATTTATAACTTAAAGGTTAAGTTCTATTATTTGACCTTTTCTAGATGTAAAGTTAGAGTGGACTTTATTAGATTTGAATCGACACGATAAATCGGTTTCCTTCCCTATCCTGCTTTTTAAAGTCTTGCCACGCACGCATGGCATTTGCCGACGTGGCCATTTTCTGTTCTTTTTTACTGCAAACCGTTGAGCGGATCGTTGGGTTGGAACGGTCTGCCACGTGGTTGGCGCGTGCGCTGATGGTGTGTGCCTGGTCAAACTCCATGCAAGCTACTTTGGGTTCGATTCAAGCGATAATTACAGCAATGCCACTACCGCCACGTTTTTATCATCAGTAATCCAGATTTGGTGGGGGTGGGCCATAGCTTTAACATTATACGTATTTGTGAATTTTAGGAATAAAATATGCACAGTTAGGTTAGATATTTTTGGAAAGAAAAAAAATATTTTCCAATCTCTTCCTTCAGATGTTTATATGCCACAGTTAAATCTGAACTCTAGTTAGATCTATGATCCATCACTGAATAGTCTAATCATGAAACTTTACCTCTTCCTTGACATATTTAGTTAGTGTTTTAGGATGCTCTTTGTTTTTAAAAAATAAAATTGTTCGAAGGCAAATGGTGATTCATTTTGTATTATATTTTAAAATTAATTTTTTATTTAAGTGCTATTATATATAATCTATGTGTCGGAACATTAAGGTAGACTCTCTTTTCTTAGTTCAATGCGATCGTAGTAGTTACAACATATGACTGTTATAATATAATATAAAAATTTCTAACTTGATAAAAAATATTATATATAGAGATATGACTGTTATAATATAATATTAAAATTTTAACTTGAATCAAAATTATTACATGGACTATTCTTATATCAAAATACTTGTTATAAACTTCGTTGGACTTTCTTAAATTTGATGACTATCACTCAAACTTAATCAAAATTATTTAAATATTATTATAGTAATTATAATCTATAGCCGCTAGTAACAATTATGAATCATAACTATTATAATTCTTAACTTCGTGAATGTGTAAATTAAATTTCTTACCTTCTGATACTTTTACATATGTTCTAAAATAGGATCCTTTGAAATAATTATATTTCTTCTTCTTAACCTCTCTTCTTTCTTAGTCTTTAATAGAGAAAAAATATAATAGATAGAGGATCATTTTATAACCTTTTATTTATACATTCATCAACTATATTTTATTGAATCGTGTGAGTAAGTTTTAGTATTACTCATTTACATACCCAACTTTCATAATATGTGTATATATATATATATATATATATATATATATATATCACGTTTCCATTATATTCCTTCCTTCTTTCCCCATTCAAATTTTTCTAAGTTTAAAATTTTCTCAACTCATTCAAAAATTCATTTTTTTTTTTGTCAAATTCAAGACCTGAGAGCATTGATACAATATACATTAAAGAGGCTTGTAATAGAGAATTAGTTTTGGTTTGAAGTGGTTTGTCAATTGTCAATTTTTTCCAAAACTGACAGACCGTCTTATAACATTAAAAAATTTAAAAGTTTATTTTTTAAAATTAAGAGAGTCTTAGAAATTTGTTAATGGTATTGATGATTAAGTATCATTATTCTAGGTTTTATAATGAACTTATGATAAATTTTATATAATCGTTGCACGTTTAAAAATTTACTGCTAAGATATCGAATTCAAATTTGAGAGTATCGATATATTAAAGAGATTTTTAGGAGTACACTGTTTGATTTGAAGTAATTATTTGAAATTGATTAATGTATGTGAAAAATTTAGAATTATTTTAAATTAAAATTAATGTACTCATGTAAGTATACTGAATGTATCTATACCCTTAAATTTGAATTTAATAACGTAAATTGAGAATAATAAATTTTTAATGAATGATATTTTCATCTTTTTCTAAATTTATTGATTGACCAATATAAATCGAGACATTAATTATAATTGTGATTTTTTATTTATAATAAATGAAATACATATAGAAATAAATTATAATAATACAGGTCATTTAATAAATTAAATGATGACATGAGGTTTATCCTATATGCGTCTGTCATTTGTGTATCTGTATGTACCTCCCTCTATATTCGTAAGATCAATATTAAGGGGTCGTTAATGTAACGGATCTATATTTTTTTTAATAATATTTAAGTGTCTTTAATTAAATTAGAGTATTTAAATAAACCTCAAAAAATAATTCTTAGCGTTGAAATAATTGTCATTATTTAATAAACGTAATCATATTTTACTATCATAACTAGGAATTTGTAGCATTGAAATAAAGATAATTTTGGGAAACACAAGACAGCTTTTGATAATTAATAAAAAGATGCATTTTTAACTATCTTTATGAAAAAGGACGCCTTTTAATTATTTTACCTTATATATATATGAGAAATGATATTCATCTAGAATTTTCATCTAGAAAATTCATCTAAATAGACACATAAATGATGGGCCCACAAAAAATGAAATGGTGGGTCTCATCATTTATGTGTCTATCTAGATGAATTTTCTAGATGAAAATTCTAGATGAGTATCACAGCTCTATACATATATATATATATAAACTAAGTCTTAAACTTATATTAATAAAAAAAAATTCTAATAATACATCACAGCCTAACTCTATATCACTGATTAATATATTTATAAAAATTATTAATAAATCTTATAATTATTTTCAATATGAATAGAAAAAAAAGCATTACCGTATATATATTTTGGATTCATTAAAATTAATTAGTAATTTTTTTTTTTAATAAAATAGTAAGATAGTAAAAGATATTATATATATATATATATACTAATTAATCACATTTCTTATTTATATCATCCTAGCTGTTTTTCAAATATCATTTGCTAAACATAATAGAAAACAAATAATATCTTATAAAAGATAAATTATTAAAACTAGATTAAACAACTGTATAAATTATATACGTCAAATAAAATATATTATTAAAATCACTCATCATCTATTCCATATTAATTTTAAACGAGTATAAAGATAACTACTTGCTATATTTTATATTTCATAAACCAAATTAAGTAACATTTAATTCTATTTTATCTATATTATGTAAGTCACAAAATGCTTTAAAAAAATTCTATATTTTAAAACATTTATTATTCCACCATCTCCCTGCTCACATTGTTAAATAATTCTATTTTAATATTAATAAAATTTTATGGGAATTTTATAAATTATCTTATAAATATCAGTAAATAATTTGAGGTTTCCATAAAAAGAGTATTTTAAACCAGAGGATAATTCTAAATCCGCGACGCCGACCGGATCAAGGACGACGGAAACCCCTGGCGATACGGAAGGGCAATTTGGTCTTTTCAGTCATCGCGGTCCGCAGTCATGTCTCAAATCTGTGTACTGATCGAGAGCTGTTTCCGGGATGGGGGAGAGCGGAAGAGTTCGGCTCGAGACGGCACTGTCAGCTGTGCATGGTATGGTGGTGGTCGTAGAGCAAAACAAGCAGTTTTCTCGACGACAGGCAGTTCGATGGCCCCTGGTTTTGCTCCCCCCTTTCGACCTTTATACTCCCCCGATCCCACCGCACCGAATTTCCATTCTTTCCTGCTGTTTCGGTGGATCCCGACCCTTTCCCCGACGTTTTCTTCGGCGATTTTGACTTTTTGTTGCTTGTCCGTCGAGATTCGATTACCTGGAGCCGGTAAAGTTGCGGTCTTGGGAGGCTCCCGGTGCGAGGAACTTGAGTTCTAGGGTTGGGGTGCTTTGGGATCGATGAAAGTAGAGGCGAAGTACGCGGAGGAGGATGAGGTGCGGAAGAGGAAGGGGGAGAGAGCGGAGGGGAAGAGGAACGGGGAGAAGCCGCTGCGAAAGCAGGCGTGCGAGCGGAGGATCCGGAGGCGGGTGCAGCCCGCTTCGACGACGATCCAGCGTCTGTTCTTGGCGTGCAAGACGGTGTTCAAGGGCGGCCCTGGGACCGTGCCCGAACCCAAAGACGTCGAAATGCTGCAGCATCTCTTAGGTATCGGTCCCCCTCCACTCTATCATCTCCTCGAATGATCTCGATTCGATCTGATAGAGCCTCAACCCGCTACCGTAGCTAAATTCGTTTGGGCTGTTAGTATCTGGATTGATCTGTATAATTTTATCCATCTTTGTTCCATGTGAAGAACACAGTTGATTTTGATCCATTATAGATGCTCTTCTTTGCTAGCATCTAATGTGTCTACATCTTGGCTACTTGAAAAAGAAGACTAGTAGTACCGTGAGGGATAATTCATACTTGTTTTGATCTTGTTGAAGCTTTGGGTGCATCAACATTCTAGATGATCCTCACAGACTTATATCTTGCACGATAGCTTACATCGAGTCAGTCTTCTTTGCTTGATTGAGTTAAGATTTTAGAACTATCTCTATTCCTTTCTTTGTTGTTTATCTTAATCGATGAGGTTGAATTATAAGGAATTTTGTCATGTTCTTTTATTAACTGTTGATCTTCGTCTGAAGTGGATGATAACTAGGTGTCTAGGAGAGTGAAAGTCTCATCACTGGAATTCAGAAATCTTGTCGACAATTTCATTCATCCAAATTTTATTTGCTCACCTTATTATTTCACAAATAGATCAGATATAGTCTCCAGATATTGAATATGAAGCAGTGTTTGCAGGGTTTTTTTTTGGGGGGGGGTTTGTTCTTACTTGGAAATAATTATATATTTGGGAGGCCATGTTTAACTTATTAATAATTGTTTTCCAGATACAATGCGACCGGAAGATGTTGGGCTAAGCACAGATACACTCCTCAAGCTTAAAGGTCCTTCAAAAGGGACCCCAAGGATCACATATGCAGTAATATACAAGTGTGACAACTTTTCGGTAAGATTCAGTAACTATAATCCAGTATTAGGAATATGTCTATAAACATCTGACAATATAAAAATTGTACTATATACAAAAACACTTCACCATGAACTTTTCTGGTGCGCTTTGATTGAATTTTGTTTCTTTGCAGATTTGTATATTCATCTTGCCACCAAGAGCAGTTATTCCTCTTCATAACCACCCTGGAATGACTGTCTTTAGCAAACTATTACTTGGATCCATGCATATAAAATCGTATGATTGGCTTGACCCTGATGAATCAAATAACCTCACCTCTTCATCTAAAAGTAAGATTTTTCTTATGACTACATTTCATTCATTTTTTTAATTTTTTTGCATTACCAATTGCTTACCTGATGGACAACGTATGATGCATTTTGCAGTGAGACCAGCAAAGGTGGTCCTTGATTCTGATTTTACATCTTCATGTGACACATCTATTCTTTATCCTACAACTGGCGGGAACATTCATACCTTCACAGCCATCACAACCTCTGCTGTGATTGATGTTCAAGGACCCCCTTACTCGAAAGAAGAGGATCGTGACATTACATACTACCGGGATCATCCCTACTGGAAATATCCAAGTAAGCAGTTGTATAAGGAGTTGCTTCATGCTTAGCGAATCACATAGTGGTGTATTCTCTGATTTCATTTTCCCCCAGCTATATTGTGATTTTTTTCCCCATGTGATACATGTTCTTGTGTTGCCTTACATACGCTGTTAGGTTGTTTGTAGGTTTGTCAAAGTGAAAAAAGGGAACTTCCTAGCTAGTAGATTCCCGAAAAGATGTATGAATACTCATTTCATAGAGGTTTTACCTTGAAGCAACAATTAGTTATTCGTCCTATATCCAAATACAAGTATTGAGATGTTTGGGCTGTTAAGCCAAGAACCCCCTGGAACTTCAGAATTGCCGATCCTGGAAGTGTTCTTTGACCTATTTTAGCATTGTAGTATCAAAAGTAGGCATCAGCTTGGTAAAGTTGCGCCCGATAACAAAACTATAGGATTAGAAGTCAGCTTGCTGGCAGAATCATTAATATCTATTCTCTACCATTATGAATTCAGTATTTTGCCCATGAATCTCATCTGAACTAATTTATTTTATGGTATCAACTTGTGTGATCAAGTTTACATATGGAATTGTCTTTTAGACCTTACTTATTCAAATAAACTGGCAAGAAAGAAGGAGAAAATAGTATAAGATATAAGAAATGTTATTTGCTACGACTCGAGTCCTAGTGGCACACTTTCTTGTCTCACCACTCCAGGCCTTCACTACCTCGTATGGCCTCGACACTACTGTCTCTGTCTTCCTATCAAGATGGAGATGAGGTTCTCCCTCCTTGTTGGCACTACCTTGTTTGTATTGACAGACCCCAGCAAGCAGAGGAGTCAGGGCAACAAATATGGATGGTAACTAATGATATTGTTATGAAGAACCATTGAGATTTTTAACGGTTTTTTGTGTTTCTTTTGACGGAATGCTCTATGTACGATTCCAGTTCATAATTGTAGAAATATGTCTCTTCATCCTCTTACCTAATTTATATAAAAAAATAAAATACTTTTTCAGATGGTGTTCCTGCTGGAAATGGTGTGATGGATGATTCTCTTGGATGGTTGGAAGTAGTCGATATCGCCGAGGATCTAATGATGGATGGTGTTCAATACTTGGGCCCTCAGGTCATTGATGTTTGATGACAATTGTAGCCAGTTCCAGGTCAATGCCACTCCATACAAAATCATCAAAATATTCTAGTGGTTTCAACTTGTTGTCATTTGCTCTTAAGCATTAATCATGTTAATTCACTTAACAAGTGGCATAGATGTCACACAGTGCTTTGTTGATAGTTAGGAAGTGTAACAACTGCAGTTTAAAAGTTTGAGGGTGTTTGATGATTTTGAAACTTGCAAGGAACAAAAATCTGTTTTTGAGTTAAATATCATCATGACTGTTATTCTGCATATTTTCTTTTTGTAAATTTTTGCATTTTAGCCATTGTTCCTTACTTCCTTTTCAAACTGCCATTTCTGAGTTTTAAAATTGCTAAAATCTGCATTTATAATTTTTAAACTTTCGTCATCAACCCAAATTATCAAGGGTAAAAATCAAAAGTGTATTTTCTAATTATTGTTTCCTTTAAAAAGGTATTTAAAAAAAAAAAAATCAAAACAAGGTGTTGTTATATTTTTCTTAAAAGTATTTTTATTTCAGTGAAGAAAAGTTCTGTAGTAAATTATTTTGGGCAAAAAGTATTAGGTTGTTATTATTAATTATGAAAAGGATGTCTTGTTTTATATTTTAATTAAAATATTTTTTATTTATTATAAATAAAAATGATAAATAATGTGATACTGAATCTCGGGTGATTGATTTGTTAGGAGTGACAATTAATTTGATTCTATAGAAATTTTTTATTGGTGCTCAGGATAAATCTGGAAGTATTTAGGTTGATGGTTTAGAATATTTTAATTAAGGATTAAATTATAAATATCTAGATAAAAACTTGACATTTTTTTTATTATTTTATTTATTATGCAGCTACATAGTATAGTTTTAATATAAAAATATATATTATTATTGTAGCAATTATTGGTATGACCGCAATTAGTAGTTAATTTTGATCAAATTAATTTTTGTTAAATTGTCTTAATTTGATTAAAATCATTACCTATAGAGTATTTTTTATAAGATATTTTATATCAATTTAATTAAAATTATAATAAGTTAATTAAAATCATTTAAGTATTGTTATACTAATTATGATTAGTAATTATTATAATATATAGTTGTTATAACTATATTTAAAATATTATTTACACGTCACCTCTGAAAAAACAATAAAGTTCATTATATTAACATCTTTATTTTATTAATATTTATTCATATTAATTTTAATATTAACATTTATTATTTATAAATTAATTTCACTGTCCACTGTTACATTCAACAATATTGAATGACATGTTGAGTGTTATAACACTTAACTATATTAATTATAATTAATATAGTATTATAAAACTCATTCATTAATATCAACGTGGAATAGTTATCTAACTGTTATAATAGAATAGCGTCAAAATACAATTTTTTTTAAGGAAAAAATAGAGTAGCTTTTCGATAATAAATAAAAAAAAAATTCTTTTAATAATTTTAATAAATGGAGTTTTTTTTAGCTTTGCCCTATCACTGTTTTACCGAGTTGAATTTATTGTTTTGATTTTCTTTATAAAAAAAATTGCTTTTTTTTCTCAATTATTAATCTTACAAATCTATGATAGAGCTATCTTACTTTTTGTTGTCCCAAGGGATATAGTTAGTTACCTGTTAAAAGATGACAAATTTATTATAATAAGATAGGGATTAATTTTTGACCTCTGGATAAACTTAATCCCCATTGCTACAAATAACTTGTTTATCAAGTCAATAATGATATTAATGATTGGGAGTGAAATAATAGGAGTTGAAAATATTTATGTATTTTAAAATCTTTAAAAACCCACCTCGAAATTGGAAAAAATAAATAAAATGATCATTAGATATTAAATAATTATTTAAAAAAATATTGCATTGTAATTTTTTTTAATTACTTTGTATTGCAATAATTTAAGCCTTGAGTAAAATATTAATGGATTGTAAAGTCACAAAGTTGGTTTTAATCAGGAGGTGGGATGATATGCAGTTATTTTCCATTAACAAACAAGGAGTTAAACTTTTTATTTTGAAATAAAATATGTTTTATAATTTTTATAATGTAAATTTATTTGTAAAATAATTGGTATAGTAAAAGAAAATATAATTGTGTGATAAGACAAATTAATTTGTTAAAAATTATTTAAAAAAAAAAATGTTTGTCATAATTTGAAATGCCTCTAAATTTACAAATTAACCAGCAGTATCATTTACATAATTCTTTTTTCGTGTATATATATATATATGTATATATTAACCTTCTTTAAACATCTTTTTTATTTAAATTAATATAATTTATACAACAAAAATGATACAGAATATATACTATAAATTAAATCAATTTGTGGGAAAATATTATTTCAAAAGTATATTTTTCATCTATTTTCTAAATTTATGGACATATATTCATTAATATTTTTTTTATCAAATTTATAAATAAATTAGTAAAATTAAATTTACTAACCAACTAAAAAAATTAAATTAAGAGTTTTATAAATGATTCCAGTTCAAACCCATCTTAAAGAAAAATAAATAAATAAAAACGAGTGAAGTTTGAATGATTATTTTCAATCACGGTGTCAATTTAAAATTTAGTTCGACTCAATTTTATTATTTTACTCAATAAAATCTTATTCGTCGGATAAATTTAGAAGTCTAGTTGTAGTTGGAGAATGTGACATATTCCTTACGAGTTTAGATCATCTGTCCCAAAATGTCTTTGTCCTTGTGTTCTTTTATCGAATGGACGGATCAAATTATATTTTCACGAGGGTACCATATATATCTTAAGAATGTCATGATCGTCTGATTAATAAAGAAACCCGGGACCGAATTATTTCAAGAAAGAGGATTTGAATTCTTTACCCGTTCCAAATGAGATTAGATAATCATTTAATCTGGTGTAGAATAGGCTATCATCACGCAAATCTAGCAAATTGCCGAGGAATGTTGCCGTCAACTTCACCAAATTAAGACAATTTCTTTGTTGTTTATTTTCCGTTTAGCAATTAATTAAGAACTAAATAATTTTTAACTAATTAATCGCAGGTCCGCGGCTGCGGCAACCTTTCTGGGGCGACACGCGGCCAACATTAAGAATCTCCTACTTTGTACCGGCTGATTGACCCACCAAATAAAGGTTTGCTCCCGCTCGGGTCCCATCGCTGAGAGCCGCCATCGCTGCCTCCCGCAGGCCCTGAATTTTTACCTCATTGAGTACGTCAACCTGACGCAAGTTTCTTTATCTGTATCGTTCACTAATCCAGACATACCGGTTTTTAATTGGATTTAATAAAGTGGCCCTTTTACCTGTGAGCAATAGTAGGTAGAGTAATGAGCGTAAATATGTAACCATAAATAAGTGCTAATGGAGGTGCTATGATTCGAGCGTGTGTTTTTTTATTGGAGAAATCTCATTTTACACCCCAAATTTACTCTTTTTAAATAGTGTGAAAAATAATAAATTTTTATATATATATAAAGTAAATAAACCTCAAAGGTTTGCAAGAGGATTTTCTACTAAATACAATTTTATTTTATCATTTAAAATTTCAAAATTGAGCACTGTTTAGGTGGAGTCTGAACACATGTAATTATCTGAATTCTAAGAGGCAAATGGCAAAGCTTGATAATTCTGGGAATAAAATGAAATTTTATCTATCTATAAATGGGGTAGGGTCGGCCGCTTTCTGCTTAGAAATTTTACTGGAAGTGAATCGGAATCGCAGTGGTGTGATCGCCGGAGAAATGGCGAGCGGATTGGGGCTGGAGGCGACCGAGCTGCGCCTGGGTTTGCCCGGCGTCGGAGGGGAAGGCGAGGGCGCGAAGAAGAGGGGATACGAGGAGACAATCGACCTAAAGCTTCAGCTCCAGACACCCGCCGATGTGAAAGAACCGGTGGAGGCCGCCGATAATATGGTCAAGAAGATGCCAAGCGTCAAGAACGTTGCTCAATGCGGCAGCGTTGTCGAACCGGAAAAACCACCTGCTTCCAAGTATGATTGAAATATCTCTATTAGCATAAATTTTAAACTTTTCGTGCTTTACTTCAATTTCTTATCACAAATGAAGTTTTTTCCACATAAATTAGTGTATAGTTGCTTGTATAAATTATGCTCGAACTAACCACCTTCTTGCAATTATTCTCTCTGTGTAGTTATTTTTGCCTAATTTTTAGCATATGATTTAAAGTTGTTTTCGTTGGAGTAGGAATTTGGTCTCATTCTTTTTGAGATTATACCGCTGGCCTATTATGCAGATCTGCATCTAAAGAAATTTATTGGTACTTTTTTTCTTCTTTTTGGGTATCTTAAAAGGATTATAAATTTTATAGAATTCTACTGCACATCAAACCATCTTACTTCAATAACAACAAAATTTATTTCCAAAATTCTCAAACAAAAGTAGAATGAGATCATTCTTGCGTCAATTCACATGGAATCAAATAAAAAAGTTAGTGGACCTTTCCTCAAAGATGAAACTTAAAAGAAGAGAACCTGTAACACCATTAAAATGCAATTTTCTATTCTCAGTTTTTACTAGCACTTTTGGAGCTATTATGAGATGTTTTATATCCAAAGTTTAGTTCGATCTGGATCCTTTATTGTGACTATATATGTCTACGAATCAGGGCACAGGTTGTGGGTTGGCCACCGGTTAGATCATTTAGGAAGAACATCCTTTCTTGCCACTCTGACAAGGGGGGCAGCAACATGAAGGAGGACGGTGAAAAGTCCTGCAACTCGATGGCCTCCTTCATGAAGGTGAGCATGGATGGTGCGCCATACCTGCGTAAGGTGGATCTAAAGATGTACAAGAGCTATCAAGAGCTCTCCATGGCCTTGCAGAAGATGTTCGGCTCCTTCACCAACAATGGTATGCATGCATGTAATTGAGCACGCCTTACTTGTCTTAATTAATTTAAGCAATCGCCATCACTGAATTATAATTGGAGACATACCATGCGATAGACAGTCACATGAGATGGTTCAGAATCTGTTTAATTGGTGGCTATTTCTGTAGCCAGATCAGAGCAGTATCATGTAGGCCAACAATGTTTGGTACAGTGGAAGCCTATTTTGCATTATTGGACTTACAGTTCTGGCTACATTAGTGACTTAAGTTGACACTTACGATTATATACTGAAAAAGCTAGGTTGATGCAAATACTCTGTGATAAGTAATATATATCAGAGAACTGCCCATCCAGATAAATGTTCTTTATTCTACTGGGGAAGAAAGAACAATGATTGTCTCCAAGTTGAATGTTTTTGTTTTACCATGGATAGAGTAGTGTGTTTTTGGTGCTAAAATTTTAGTTGATTTTCCAGAAACTGAAAAGCTTAAGTTTACTAGACAACCAAATTACATGTTTATGATCTAACACCAATCTCATGCCCAATGTATGTTCATATAAATAATTAAGCTTTCATGATCAACTTGAAGATAGACTTGAGCAAGATTTAGAGAGTTAATGTGCTTTCTTTCCCACGTATCAGGAAACTGTGGCTCGCAGGGAATGAGTGGTAGGGACTTCATAAACGAGAACAAGGTGATGAATCTTCTGAATGGATCTGAGTATGTCCCAACCTATGAAGACAAGGATGGAGACTGGATGCTTGTCGGTGATGTTCCATGGGAGTAGGTTTCTTTCACCAACTTCCACATTGCATTTTGAGATATTTTATACTTCCCTAATAATGTTAACAAACTCGCATCATCATTAATTTACTCCAAAATAATTATAATACAGGATGTTTGTCGACTCATGCAAGCGTTTGCGAATCATGAAGGGATCGGAAGCCATTGGACTTGGTGAGCATCTTTATCAAAAATCTCTGTTTTGATTTATCAACCCTTAATTCAATGCATATATCTAGCAATTAATCTCAATATATATCCTGGAACTTATTCTTCTCTCATATTGTAGCACCAAGAGCTCTGGAGAAGTGCAAGAACACAAGCTGAATGTTTTGCCCAAAGTAAAACGTCAAACCCAAACTTCTCTCCGGACTTGGATGTGGACATCTGCATGCTTATTGTGCTTCCATATATATCAATTACTGAGTTGCATAGAATAATTTTGTTCATTATCTTTTTGTGTGTGGACAGGAAGCAATGCTATTCAAGATTATGTTTCTTTGTCTGTTTTTAATTAATGATGTCGGTGTGTTTAATTAATGAACAAACTATTCTAGTTATTATTATTATTATATAATGAGTGTGTGTTTTTATTACTTGGGTTTAAAATAGGGAAAATATGATGAGATGTTGTTTCTTTTAATTAATATGGCACAGCCAACTGGAAGTGGGGTCAAAGTAATGTGCATAATGATGGGGTATCTGATTTAGGTACTATTTGATGAATAGGATAATAATCTGTAGACCCTTAATA